>NW_028145758.1:1045000-1222500 GCF_977016875.1 Pavona decussata
GTTGAAGCAAATGCTGACTCCGCTTGGTATATTGGTTAGAGCATAGGAAGATTAAAAAGATCGGAAGATTAAAAAGAACGCCGTACGGTTTAACCTCGTGTTGTTTTCTATATATTTCCTTAAGCAAGAAACTATGCCTCACGTCTCTTTATCTATCTCCGTACTGACTAGAATCCTAACCAGGGAGGGGTAGAAATGCTCCTAATTACTTCGTACACCAGAGTTTAAAAGCGCGAGCCGTGTAGGCCGCCGGACTCAGTGGCGATCCATATCTCACTCTATCTTTAGCTCAGAAGGCAACAGTTGATATTTTAATCGCCTGCAGGGATCTAACGTTTGTTTGCTTATTGTTGGTTGGTGGGGTCTTTTTAATTCAAAGGCTGCAGTATCGGCTCTCTATCAATTTTGGTATTTAGGGTTATATGTGGTGAATGGATATAAAATAAAGGGCGCTCGCGTGTGGTTCACTTATTATGGCTTTGGATGTACTTGATACAGTTTTCCTTACCCTTCTTCACAGCTACAGCACCCTTCTCCACAGCACCCTTCTCCGCAGCTACAACAATCATCTCCACAGCTACAGCACCCTCCTCCACAGCTACAACACCCTCCTCCACAGCACCCATCTCCACACCTACAGCAGCTCCGTTTGTACATGGGATATGGGTTGACAAAAAATGAAAAATATTCTCCCTCTTCGCGGTTAGTGTACATATTAGCAAACCTTTCCCGGACTTCTAAATCCTCGGGTGAGCTCCAGGGCACAGCGACCACTTTCCTGACTTCCTTCAGGTTGTACACAGGAATACAACGGTACGTAATGGAGTAAACTATCCCCATACTTCCCAGCCCTACTGCGCATGCCTTCAAGACGTCATCACTCCTTATCTCCACAGGTTCGTCTCCATAATTGGCGTTGTCAATCTTCTGCTCGCAGTCATGAATGGATTCCTCTCCGCCGCTCACTTTGACCTGGATTCCTCCGTGTATGATCATGTGAACACCTACCACTAAGGTTGACTGGAAAGAAAATATGGTTGTTATTGAACATGCTGAGCGACAGTTGTAGTAATATTAGAGACCTTACGCGCTGAAATGATCCAGTTTTCATTAATTATTATGATTATTTTACCATTGTTCCACTGAATATCCCTGACCCATGTGTGGAAGTGTTCGCCACTCCTCCGACCGTTTGGCCAGCGTAATTCCCCATCATCTTAAGCCCGAGGCCATATTTCGTGTCCAACTTGTTAACAAAATCCACCACACGCATCCCAGCCTCGACTTCGATGTACACCTCCTCCTTGTTCATGTTGTCCTGTCGGGATATGGGCTCAGGTGTAATGAACCTATCCAGCGTTGTCATGTCTATCATTATGTCTTTTGTATGCGTGAGACGGGACCACGAGGAGCCGGTGCCCACGGCCCTAACCTGGTAGTCGTTGTCTGCGGCATACTTGCATACAGCGGCTAGCTGAGCGGGGCCATCGAGGCCTGTGCAAAGAAATTAAAACATAACCTAACTTCCGCAAACTTACTCCTAGTCAGTGAACACTTCTCCTAAGTGGAATAGTCTTGGCCAATGCAACCAAATTGAAGGAACATTCTTTTTTATGGTGAAAGATGGTAGAAACTCAGTCTTGGTCCCAGCCACACACAAACACTATATTTTTAACCTCCCATAAGTGGACGTCTTTCCTATGTGGACACACAGTGATGGTCCCAGCCACATACAAACACTGCAGTTCTTAACTCTCATAGGTGGACACCTGTCCTTTCCTAAGCGGACATTCAGTCATGGTCCCAGCCACATACAAACACTGTATTTTTGACCTCTCATATGTGGACACCTCTCCTATTTGGACACTCATTCATGGTCCTAGCTGCATTAAAACGCTACTCTTAAGGACGGTGCCTACTAATACCGAAGTATTTTTGTGCGGCTTATGTCTATGCGGGGAGAACAGATCTTAGCAAGGCATCTTGGAATCCAAAAAGAAAATTGGGGGTAACCACGCATTTTTCAGAGATAATTAAGCAATAATATTTCTAAAAAGTGCCAAAATATTTACCTATGTATGGGATTTTTTTCCTAAATTGAAGTTTAATTACCTCTGAAAAATGCATGGTTACCCCTAATTTTCCTTTGAGATACCAAAAGCACTTGCTAAGTTCTGCTTTCTCCGTATAGTTGTAAACCGCGCAAAATTATCCCTGTATTAGTAGGCACCACCCATAGGAAACCCGAGTATCTCGAGATCCGCAGAACGTATGCGCAGTAACAAGAGTAGACACCGTCCTTAACTTCACATGCGTGGACATCCCTCCTATGTGGACACTCAGTTATGGTCCCAGCCACACACAAAAACTTTATTTTTAACCCCCATACGTGGCAGCTCTGACACTCAGTCACAGTGCCAGCCACGTACAAGCACTACATTCTAACTCCAATATATATGGGGGGAGGGGGGATGGCACAGTGGTGAGAGCACTCTCCTCCCACCAATGTGGCCTGTGTTCGATTCCCGGACTCGGCGTCATATGTGGGTTGAGTTTGTTGTTGGTTCTTGTCCTTACTCCGAGAGGTTTTTTCTCCGGGTACTCCGGTTTTCCCCTCTCCTCAAAAACCAACATTTCTAAATTCCAATTCAGTCCGGAAAGTGTCCCCAATTAGTGCTCTGCGCTAAATACACTGACACTTAAATAAAGTGATTTTTTTTATTTTATATAGATAAACCTCTCCTAAATGGATACTGAGTTATGGTCCTCATCTACATGCAAACACTATGTTTTTAACTTCCATATAACTGGACACCTCTCCTAAGTGCCGGCAATGCACACTCCGTCATGGTTGCAGCCACATAAACATTGTTAACCTCCCATATATATATACGTGGACACCTCTCTTGGACAGACACACAGTTATGAAACAAACCAAGAGAACCTGCTCATAGGCCAGGTCCCAGTTGTTCAAAGAGTGGATACCATTATCCACTATATCCAACGAATAAAATGTATTGGTTGGGAGTACATTTTATACTCTGGATAGCGATTTATCCACTCCTTGAACAACCGGGAACAGATTTTCAACTGCACTGAGATTCCTGGGCCAATCAGATTATTTAGCAAATCACAATGTTTTGTTACGCACCACTTTTCAATTCTCTCCCGATATCTGGGTCATCATTGATGCCTGGAAACTTATCTGGAAACTTGTAAATGGCTGTAGCCTGTGGGTGGTACAAGTGGACCAGTGGTTGAACCTTCTCCTCGCCGTCAAAATTGTACCACACGCGCCGTCCAGTGTACGTGCAAAAACGAATACAAGGAAATATGCACTGATATGACCAGCGCATATTGTAACAGCAGTCCATCCTGTTGCCCATGGCTTCAAACTGGTCTGCGATGAAGAATATTTGTGCGATGAGTCAAAATATTTTGGAGTCGAAAAATTACCCAAAAATTCATATTGGGGTGAAAGGCGATTAGATGATCATTCACAGTCGTGTCCTAAGCGATATATTAAAAACGTGTCTCTGGCATTAGATATACAGGGCCACGAGGGAGCTTGCTTGTGGCAATTTATCTCATAGAAAACTCGCGTTCATTGCCTAACCTAACCTTTTATACGTACAGCGTTTTTGATCCTTTAAGGGGATTAAGTGCCATAGGGTTTTAACCTCGTTTGTTAAAAATGGTGAAATAAGACCTTTACTCAGCCACAAAATAATTTTAGAACTACGAGAGGAAAGAAATCGACTCAATTCTTGAAGGGAACAACTCGTTATCTGTTCTAGCGCATTTTAGAAACAAAAATACGAGAACTTGAAAAACGTTTGCCCAACATCAAGTTTCTGCATCTGCCAGAGGCAACAATGGACAGTTTTATTGCACTGGGGTGATAATTTAAAACAGTGAAAAAATTAATAATACAAAAAAAAAAACTATAACAAAATTAGACAATTTTTTTGGTTTCTGTTGACAGACAAACATTTTTGAAATGATATCAAATTCGCGTGATACTTTCCCTTTAAGTGGCAGAAGGGTGCCAAACAAAACTATTTGTCAAACCGGCTATTTCGTAACAACGGCCTCTTTACCTCTTTAAATTAGCACACTGAACTGTGATAAAAAAAAAAAATCAAACAAACAATATGGTTTGCGCTATACGTGCATCTGTGCGTTTACTTGGGTTCGATATGGAATGTAAGTTCTCAAGCGTGTTAATACGTGCAAGTTCTTAAAGACACCACGCAATGTTACAACTTCCTCCAAAACAAAGCAGTGTTGTTTTTAAAAACTCCTTGGCGCCTGAAGGCTTAAATGATGGTCAGGTGATGCAACGTCACATCGTGGTCTGAACGAACATTCACGGCAAAAGAGCCAAGAGTGATTCATTCTTACTGATTCAAACTTGTATGCTCTATCACATTGAATACTTGTTCCCGTAGTGGAATATAAGTTTTTATTTTATCAACACGTTATTAAAAAGTCGAATAAGGCACGTGACCATTCCGGGCAGTTACGTTTAAGATAAGAGCTTTGTAAGGGGTCAACCACACCATGACCAGTGTACAATGACAAAAACGCCATATTTGATAGGCACGATGCCAGCTCGGTCGGCTGTCTTTTGCCAATTTTAAATCCGAGTAAAGAAACAATCATTTCAGATAACGTGATACAACGCATCAAAATGTTTGCCACACTCGATTGATAAACTCCGCACTTCCTTGGGTAGAATAGTATAGTATGTCTTAGACATAAGAAAGTTGACAGACATTTTCAATCTCTCTATCTTCTTAGGTATATTTAAGTGACACCAATTTTAAAATCTGGCGAAAGAAATGAACCCAACAACTACAGGCCTATATCGGTCCTACTAGGCTGTAGCACGGTTATTTGAAAGGCTTATTTTCAAACAAATTTATTCTCACTTCAGTGACAAAAAATTAATCTATTCACACCAATCTGGTTTTAGGGCACAGCACTCGACATACTGTTCTTTTAGATATATTAAACCAATGGTGTTTTAATATTGATCGCGAGATGGTAAACGGGGTTCTTTTTCTCGATTTAAAAAAGGCCTTTGATACCGTCAACCACGTTATTCTGCTGAAAAAACTAAACTGCTATGGAGTCGATAGGGCACTTGTGTGGTTCAGATCGTATTTAGAAGATAGACAGCAAGTGAGTTACGTAAATGGGATCACCTCGTCGATGGCAGATATAACATGCGGAGCCACTTTGGAATCACTACCCTTTCTTGTATACGTTAACGACTTTCCAAAATCTCTAGATTACGGAATAGCTAGATTATTTGCTGACGGCACTAATTTGACTTGCTGGCGTTGATTTAAAGGGAATTACATCTTGGCTTTCTGCTAATAAGCTTACATTAAATGTTTTAAAAACGGACTTTATGTTAATAGGATCAAGACAGAGAATAGCGGCACTCGAAGGAAATGTGACACCACATTTGAATGATGCAGTGTTGCAACAGCTGCATTCCCTGAAATGCCTTGGTGTAAATATTGATCAAAATTTAACTTGAGATTCCCATATTGCTAGTATTAGGAAAAAGGTAATTCGCAACGTAGGTATTCTAAAAAAGGTTAGATCTGTCTTAAACAGGCTTATTTATAGGTCATTAACTGAACCTTACTTTACCTATTGTTGTATTGTTTGGGACTCTATATGTGAGACCCAAATTAAAAGTCTTCAAAAACAGTTAAAAAACCGGTGTGGCACGGATTATTACTGCCGATGCCTCGTGTTCAACACGATCAAACGATGTTCTTGATCTATTAGGCTGGCCGAATTTAGCAGAACAGAGACAATATCAAAGGCGATAATGATATTTAAAATAATCAGTGGCCTGACGCCGGCATATTTGTCTGACATGTTTACTCGTACTAGTTCACTAAGCGATTAGAGATTACGTTCTTCTAGGATGAACTTTGAGCTCCCTAAAAATAGAACTAACTATATATTTAAACAATAGTTTTGCATTTACGGAGGCAAAAGTTTGGAACAATTTTCCAAATACTCTTAAGGAAGAAAAATTCCTGGATAGATTTAAGAGTCATTGTCTGAGAAAACCAGGCAGAGGTTTTGATAAAATAAAAACTTCATATTCCACAACGGGAACAAATCTTCAACGTGATAGAACATACAAGTTTGAATCAGTTAGAATGGATCACTCTTGGCCCTAGGCCTTTTTAATATTCTTTCAGACCACGATGTGACGAATGCATCACGTGACCTTCATTCAGGCCTTAACTGAAGGCGCCAAGGAATTTTTAAATATTTTGGGGGAAGTTGTAACTTTCCGTGGTGTCTTCAAAAAGTTTATGCATCACTAACCAGAGATCAAGGAGACGGACGATTTGTTGATGCCGATGGTGAAAATAACTTTAGTTTACTTTTTTAACAGAAAAAAAGGAAAACAATTCTTAAAAGAGTAAACTGAAGTTATTTTCACTATCGCGGCATCAACAAATCGTCCGAATAGTTCGTAATTTCTTAACCAGTGTAAAAGTTTAACTAATCTATATACAGATTTTATGTAAACCAAATTTTAATATTTCTTGTATTACAATTTGATAAAACGCCGTGTTTAAATAAAGATATCTATCTATTCGGCATAAGACATTTCTAGCTACTAGCTACAGATGCTGATCACATTTTGGTTTCTTATTATATTATTCGGTCTCATTGATCTCGAGTTAGTGATGCATAAACTTCTTAAAGACACCACGCAAAGTTACAACTTCCTCCAAAACAAAGCAGTGTTGTTTCTAAAAACTCCTTGGCGTCTTAAGGCTTGAATGAAGGTCAAGTGATGCATACGTCACATCGTGGTCTGAAAGAATATTCAAAAAGCCTAGGGCCAAGAGTGACTCATTCTAACTGATTCACAACTTGTATGTTAGTCACATTAAGAATTTGTTCCCGTACTGGAATATAAGTTTTTATTTTATCAAAAAGTTTTTAAGAAGTTAAATAAGGTACGTGACCATTCCGGGCAGTTACGTTTCACCGCCAGCGCTTTGTAAGGGGTCAACCACACCATGACCAGTGTACAATGACAAAAACGCCATATTTGATAGGCACGATGCCAGCTCGACTGTCTTTTGCAATTTTTAATCCGAGTGAAGAAACAGTCATGTCAGATAACGTGATACAACCTTTCAAAATGTTTGCCACACTCGATTGATGAGACTTGTAAAAGGCAATTCGTACTTCCTTGGTTCGAATAGTATAGTATGTCTAAGCTGATTGTAAGGTCGTGAATTTGAGATTTGGCAGCGGCCCATTGTCTACAAGTTATGGCTGTTATTAGATGTTTTCCAAATTTCCAAACCATGCCCACTGAATGCAATCCAGAATACGACATTTCTAGCTATCAGCTACAGATGCTGATCATATTTCGGTTCAGTATTCACTTATTCCGTCTCATTGATCTCTGGTTAATGATGCATAAATTTGGGCGTTTTCGATTCAAATCGACCCAATTCTTTGCGTTTACAAGGCCCCGAATTGCTAACCCCACCAAAGAGACATAAACGTAGTAGTTTATGGAACACAAGGCAGTTCATTTCTTGCAATTTATCTGGTAATTGTCTCGTAATTTGTCTTGTGGTGGCGAAAACAAGTTGCATGGAAAGCGGTTGCTTGGGGACCCTTGAGGCATTAACGAGCCCCGAAACGAATACATCATGTAGTGTCTCGCAATGTTGGTGTTGGTTACAGTTGAGTCGAGTTCTACTTCTTGCAACGATTGCTTCAATACAAAAAATTGCGGCACATCACCCCCAGTTCAGGGCATGTTATACTAGACAATTTTCTGACAACTTGTATCAAAAACGAAATTAATTTCGAGCCGTACAAGTTGAAAGAAAATTGCCATTGCAACAAAGGCTTAGGCCTCAAGATTCTTTACGGTTTGATATGTCGCATAGCGACTGGATGTCGCAGAGAACCTACTGAGCAACATAATGCAGATCACAAAATCGTGAATCATTTGATTCCTTGAACTCAATATTATGGTACATGGTGCAGCAAAAGAAAAATGTCCCCACGCATAGTTTTGGCCTTTCGGAATTGAATTTGCGAACGGGGTTTTTGCAGTCTAAACCAAGTCGCAATTCTATTTCACACCAAAGTCCACATTATTTTGTACACCCCATTTTACAATTGGCCACGTTTACAAGCCGAACGGAAAACGCTCTATCTAATTTGAAATCAGAAGGTAGCACGTGCCTTATTTACAGATAACATGCTAAAGATAACATGACATAAACATGCTCCGAAATGTGGGCCATATCTGGGGGCAAATAACGACATAGATATCGCACATATTTACTTCAACAGTTACTACTGCCCAACACATCAATTGGACGGTGAACAAACTAGCTAGTTAACTGTCTTTCCTACCAGTGTCTTGAGATCTCGGCGACCCGATGCCAAAGTCACTGATTTTTTAGTGTTTTCCCCAAATCCTCAGATCCTGTTCAGCGGAACAGCCGCACTTGTTGATCTCCAAACCGAAACCTCAAAGTGGGCGAGGCTCTTGTCTCCTAGTTTTTGTCGTAATGCACTGTGCGAATTTACATAACTGACATTTCATTTTATAAAACTCTTCTTAGTGGCTAAAATCTGTGACCTTTACAAGTTAAACTGCATATAAATTACATGCTCGGCCGGGCCAACATGACCGTCAAGGCGTCCGGAAGTCTTTGAGCTGAGCTGAACTGAACTGAATTGAATAACATATTTTTAGATAGGCGTTTGTTTATTTTTCCTGTTAAACCAACGAAGGCCTAAATCTATGATTTTCGGCCAAAACGTCTTTTCTAAGTTTTTTGATAAACGTGCTTTAACGTTTATTCAAGAAAGAGTCCGACACTTGTAAGATTGTATTAACTTTATTTTAGCACGAATCTGTACACATCTGATGACAGCTGTATCCACAATCCATAAAACCTATGTACTTTTTAACTATATGCAAATCTAAACTAAATTCGATTTAATCTTTTTTTGAAAAAATTAAAAATAATAATCAAATTTCCTTCAGGGATATTCGTAACGTTTTCCCTTCTGTTTGATCACAGCTACAATGGGATCGAAGTTTACTTGCTAATGTCAAATTTAAAAAGAAAACTTTTGAACGCAGAGGTCCACACAACGCAGGAATTTAACTTGCTGGTAATTTTGCCGGATCTCTCTTGTGAAAGACCTCGTGTCAGGCGTCACTTGAACGTGAAAATACAAAACTGAATGCAAGGCTGGCACTACGGCAAAGGGCAGATTTATTAGTGGCCACTAATAAATCTGCTCTTTGCCGTAGTGCCAGCCTTGCATTCAGTTTTGTCAAATTTAGTTAGTAGTTGCGCGCTTGTAGTTGCCGAATTCGTTTCAGTTTTTGGCTGTCGATTCCTTGCTTGAGATATGCTGCTCTCATCCACTCTTATTGCTCCTCGGTATCGTATGGAGTTTCTGGTAATGTTAGTTTCTGGTATAGCCGTAAGGATGATGCAGTAGTTCCATTTCTTCTACTTTCATGGGCTAAATTTCTGTGCTCAAATAAATCCTTGAATTCTATAGTTGTGTAACCTATAATGTACTTAAAAACGAAAATCCTTCCTTCCGCTGGAGTAGGCAAAACTTAGATTTCCTCGGACTAAACTTAATTGTTGTTTTCTTGCCATTAAACGTAACTTGTTGTGTTTGATACTGATACTGGTTGAGGTCACACTGGAGAAAGTTAACCATGGTAAACTCAAGTTTACCATGGTTAACGGGACCGCAAGTGTGACCCCCAATTTTCAGTTTACCATGGTAAACCTAACTCTGGTAAGTTGCCCTGACAACAGCGGCAAGAACAAAGTTGACTTGACCCCAGATAAGAATCTAGTTACCAAAAAAAATAGGTGGGTACATCTCTTGTCTATCTAAACCATGCTTATTTTGTTGACAGTTTGTCATCTTTTTGGACAAACGCAGTAATTACAATACATTTGTGGATTCATATTTTTTATAAACATGAAATTTATTTTCCCGCTCATTCGTGCGTGTGTTTGAGTCCCTTTCAACGAGCTGGCAAATGAAGTCGAATGTTTCCCGTGTTACCCTGAAATGGTCTTTCCAAACTGCTCGAAGGAGCCGGTTATTATACATTTCCTCAAACCATCCCTGTGGTCGAGGGTAAACCCAGGCTTGCCTGCGCGTTTTTTTTTGTCTGTGCCTTTGCCGTCTACGGTTAATTAACGAAACCGCTGCACTTTCTTTGGTCCCAAGATCTAAATAGTTGTATGTAAGAAGGAAGTGAATTCTACGTGCTCGTCTAAGCAGCAGAATTAAAAGCAAAATGGGAACAATTGAAAATGCAACTCTCTTGTTGATCCATAATTTTATTACGCGCTAAGTCACAGTTCAGTAACTTACCGCCGATCAGTGAACTCACGCGACATGTCAACATTTAGTGTACTCGTCACGTATAAGTTTACTGATCATGCAAAAAAGTGTACATGGAAAGCGTCAAATCTATTTTTTATGACTTTGACAGCTTTACTACGGTAACTAGGTGGTTGCGCAATTTACCTTAGTAAAGCAATTTTTACCATGGTAAAGCCTCTAGTGTGACCTCAGCCACTGCGAGTACCGTGGCCGCGCTTCAGATAACATTCGAAATTCCAGCTATGAGCAACTAAGGAGAACTTCTTTGCGATCTGAACTTTGTGACTTGAACTGAGATCAGGTAATGATTTCATTTCGTTTCGCTTGGAAAATCTTTCCCCTGAGATCGAGACTATGAGCCGCGAGAGAGCCGCGAAACGAAACCTGGCCCATGTATGACGCACGAACTGTCTAGTGTTGTTCTAAGCAACATCAGCAGCTCACTTTTTTTGATGGACTGACACTTTTCGAAACAGCCAATCAAATTAAATTACTTGGGGGCAAGATACTCGCGAATTGCGAAATTAATCGTGAAAACCTTGCCTCCTGTGTGTTCTGTATCAAGATCTGAAATGATCTCTTGAATACGTACAACCTAGGCTCGATTACCAGCCGCTGTTCGGGAAAATGAGCCCGCACTCATCACAGACCGGACCCGGGAGACGGCGGAAATCGAGCCTACGTACAACCTCGTTCCCAAGGCCCTTTTCCCTAGCTAGGGAAAAGGCCCTGGGAACGAGGTTGGAATACGTATACCGAGTCTTTGTGCACAATTTTTTTTGTGAAATGAGATATTGTGGCGGTTACTCAAGAGAGAAAAATGGAGTTATTATGTGCTTTACAACAGCACTAGATGACGTTATTTTAGCATTTAGGAAGGCAAACTCCCCCAGGGGTACCCCTCGGAATTCTTTGTGGGGGTGTGCGGCTCGATCTTTGTAATTCACTCTAATTTGAAATAGGATACAATGCTCAACAGAAAATGACAGATCAATGCCATTCCTTCCTTGTCAAAAGCTCATGGATATGTGCCATATCTGGTCGTCCAGATGTTCCAGTTTCCCAGTGAAAATACTGAGAATACTGTTGCGCATGGGTCGAAAAAAGAGACTACAGCCCCTTTGAGCACAGGCTCAAAGTTCATGAACTGATTTTCGAAGAGCAAATGAGAATTTACAATGCTAAAAGACTATGACCCTCTAAACACCTAACAGTAGTTTCTCCGGAAACAGTAAACATTAAAAAATTGGCCATTTTAACAGTAAACACTAAAAATTATAGTCAAATAACGCTAAACACAGATACACTGATACAAGATATATACACTGTAAACGCACCAATCACTTCTTACAGTCTTCACAGCCAATAACATCACCGCTTTCTGACAAACGACCAATAACAGTTGGACTTCCTTGACCAATCAGGTTAACAACCAGAGACGTATATACCACCTACTGACGTTCCCGAAAGGGAATTAACGCTCTTATTTAATACAAAAGACATGTTCCTTGCAATGAACGCAAAGTCATTGTGATTTTTTGGCCGCAGTTTGACCAGCAAAGCGGGTGCGCATTGGTTTTCCAAAGGCGTGTCTTAACTTTTCTTGACTTAAAATCAATTAATCTACCCACGAACTGCCTGCTAAAGGGAATTAACGCTCTTATTTAATACAAAATACATGTTCCTTGCAATGAACGCAAAGTCATTGTGATTTTTTGGCCGCAGTTTGACCAGCAAAGCGGGTGCGCATTGGTTTTCCAAAGGCGTGTCTTAACTTTTCTTGACTTAAAATCAATTAATCTACCCACGAACTGCCTGCTACTGACAATTCACTTGACTCTGAAGATGACTTCCGCTCAAACGTCAGTCAAAGTCACCACAAACAGTCCTTCTCAGGACTACACTCACCGGATGATCATAATTTTCGTACTTATATACACTGTAATGTTTGCTGGTGATAAATCGTTTTGAGCATCTTTGAGGATTTTTCCTTTCCAATTTAAATGACGAAGCGGTAATGCGGTACTTGCTTTCGGCCGGCCAAAGTTTAGCTTGGAAGGTGACGTCAACCCCGACAATTTACTGGCAGATGACCCTTCGATCGTACCGAGATCAGTGTCGGAGGTGGATTCCCCCTCCAACCTCCTACTCCCTACACCCCAGTTTTTTTCTTTATTTTCGTTTTCCTTGAAAACCATTCCCGTGGGAAACACGATTTACTAAGCAACCCAACAAGTACAAGAGGTTAACCACCCACGCCGACGGTAAACGGCAAAACTTTGTTGGAAGGGGGAGGGGATTGTCATAGCGGTATATATCATGCCTAGACTTGCCACAAGTCGACTTCAGTTAAAGTGCACCTAACAGTAGATTTTTTTATTCGACGAAATAAATCTACTTTCTTTCTAAAGTGTTCCAGCGAAAAAATTTTTTGATTTGGTTGAATCCTCGATTTTCGGTGCTTCAGCGAAGGTTTGAAAATCGCGCCATTTTTGTTGCGCGGCCGTGTTTTGGCGGGGAATGGATCGAGCTGCTCTGTGACGTCACGCCAGGGACGAAGGATCGTTCGCTTTCCAGTCTTTCTACTCATGTTTTGCAATTACATGACCTAATATGCCTTCCCGATGTGTTGTTGGAGGCTGTGGTAACGAACCAAATCTAGAAAAGGGGAAAGGTCTCCATTTACTACCATATTATGGTGACGATCGTTCCGTTGCCTTGAAGAGACAGAAACGATGGGTGGATTTTGCAAAACTCAAGCGTGTGAAGTGGGAACCGACCGAATATTCTCACATTTGCTCCGCTCATTTTGAGAAGGACTGTTTCACAAGACAGGTCCACAATTTACCTGGCCAAGTAAAACCATCCTGGCCAAATTTAATAAAATATGAGATGGAATTCACTGTCTGGCCAACAATTCATGCCGTTGGAGCCCCAGTCGATGTGCCTCAGTCTGACCGAAGCAATCGGGAAGGTGAGAAAATCTTCGATTCTTTGTATATTTTCCAATGTTGTGAAACCAATTTCTTCCCTTCATTCGATCCTTTCGTCTTACTTTCGTTTCTATAGGTCTTAAGACACTTACAGTGTTTAGAAAAAGATGTATTGCTGATGGGCTATATATTAAAAAAAACGTTTTTAAGCCTCAAAACATCAGAGGAAATGTCGCTGCGGTCGAATTTTTGGAAAGCGCTTAAAGACTTCATAACTTTGAAAAATTATTTTGGCTTCAATTCGCTTGGCAGAGTAAAAAGAAAGCATCCAGCAATTAACTAAATTGTTCTAGTATTCAGATCAAACAGTGTTAGCGAAGTACAATCGGAATTATAACAGAAATCGCCGAGCGCGTTGTTTGTGTCCGCGCCTCGCTAAAGCAAAATTAATTCAGAAGAAACATGATTATCACACTCGAAAATTCATATCTCTGCGAATTCGTGTTCAAATGGTGTCATTTTGGTCTCTTTCGAAAGCTTCAGACATGTACTGGATAGAAAAAGCAACATTCATGATGCGATGTATAAAAGAAAATTGCTTTTAACCTTGTAAACACGAGAGGAAATGTCACAACGGGCGAATTTTTCGAAAGCGCTTAGGGACTTCGTAACTTTGAAGTATTATTTTGACTACAATTCCTTTCGCCGAGTAAATAGAAATCAACCAGTAAATAACTAAACTGTTCTAGTATACAGATCAAACAGTCTTAGCGAAGTAGAATCGAAATTGTAAAAGAAATCGCAGAGCGCACTTTTTGTGTCCGTCCCTTGCCGCGAACGCAAAATTAATTCACAACAAACAGAACTATCACACTCGAAAATTCATATCTGCGAATTCGTGTCCAAATCGTTTCATTTTGGTCTCTTTCGAAAGCTTAACAATTGCAGTATTTAGAAAAGGATGTATTGCTGATGTGCAGTATTAAAAAAAAAAACGTTTTTAAGCTTCAAAACATCAGAGGAAATGTCGCTGCAGGCGAATTTTCGACAAGCGCTTAAGCTTAATACTTCATAACTTCGAAAAATTATTTTGACTTTCATTCGTTTCGCACAGTAAAATTAAGGCATCCAGCAATCAACTGAAATGTTCTAGTATACAGATCAAACAGTGTTAGCGAAGTAGAATGGAAATTGTAAAAGAAATCGCCAAGCGCGCTGTTTGTGTCCGCACCTCGCGAACGCAAAATTTATTCACAACAAACAGAACTATCACACTCGAAATTTCATATATTTGTGAATTCCTCTCCAAATGGTTTCATTTTGGTCTCTTTCGAAAGCTTAACACTTGTAGTGTTTAGAAAAAGAAGTATTGCTGATGAAACAATGTAAAGTGTTTCGTATCTGGCTGTTCATTCCGGGTCGGCACGAGGTCTTCTTCGAGGATTCATTTCGGAGTCATCCAAATCTTCTAAATCCTCCTCGATCTCCTCAGAATCTTCGGACTCCTCGGGCTTCTTGGACTCTTCTGATAACCGTAAAGAAGAAGACGAACACGTTCTGAAACGGACTATGTGGAGTAAATCGCAAAGAAATAAACCCGAAAAGAGACGCAATCGATATCGCGTGGTCCCTGGCGTGACGTTATAACCAGCGCTCGTCCCAGGCTTCCTAAAACGCGGTAATGCAACAACACAGTCCCAACTTCAAAAGCGCATAGAAAATCGAGGATTCAACCAATTCAAAAATTTTTTTCGCTGGAACAGTTTAGAAAGAAAGTAGATTTATTTCGCCGAATAAAAAGATGTGCTGTTAGGTGCACTTTAAGGGGAGAAGTCGCGAAAGTGGTTAACGAACTTACGACAGCGAGCGACGAACGACGAACGACGCGAGAAGTCTGTCCAAAAAGATTGAAGAGGGAAAATAATATTGGAAACGGCTTTTAGAGTTAAAAACTCTACGGTATGCATGCCCTGCCCACTAGCCACTGAGGTACTTTGAGAGCGCGGTCGAAAGACTGGGGCGGAGCCATGTTTTTTTACCCACAGTGCTTTGATAAGCAAAAGATTCAAAACGAGGCTGAACGTTTGAACCGCCATCTTGAATTTTCTCGTCCACTTTTCCGCGTTATAAATGTGTTAATTTTTGCCTTTGTCCTCTTACCTTTACGTTATTTTGTCGCCTAAATGGACTCTGGAGAAGAATCTATCCGTGAAGACTATGAATCATCTCTGGAAGACTTGACATTTAATTCTAAACCGCTCATTAATGTGCTGACCATGTTAGCGGAAGAAAACAGCCAGTTTGGGTCTAGTATAACAAAGCTGATCGCAAACCGCATCAGCCAGGTACGTGTTTAAATCAATCTCTTCCTATGTATTACATAAACAGTTCAACGCCACTTTCTGAATGATAAAAATATTACATTTAGGGTAATCGATTTTTACTTTAAAGCTTAATTACCTTCGTGTATTTAAAGTCTTTATATATGCAGTTATAATGCAGCGTTAGCGAAATAGTGGATAGATGTTCCTGTATTTTAACTGAGTATTTTATTAAGCTGTTGTAAACAGTACTTGCATTTGTGGCAATATTTCTTAGAAGCTTAATGTTTAAATTATCAAATGTAATTAAAGTTTTTTTTCTGAGTCAGTATAATTTTATATTTTTCACGCCTCTAGGCAGCAAACACTAAAACCTTACACCTAAAAACAGCCAGTATTATTACAAAACTTTTTACTGAATGTACCATCTCAATCCCCAAACCTACACTCATGACATTGTTTTTATTGTGTTTATTTGTATTTGCTAAGGTGAATGTAAAATGCTGTTAGCTTGTTATTTGTTTTTGTGCATCTCTTCACCCGAAAATCCACTTTCCCCTTGATCACTGTGCTGGCCAAAACCAGCCGCAATTTCGTGCATGATCGCGTTTGAGGATCAAATTTCATCAAAATTTGGGAAATTTTTACTTTCAAGTTTGTTTTTTGGAAAATTTTTAATTGGCAACTAGTGTATTTTAGGTGTTGATTTTTTTTTTGCCGTGTAAGTTGTGTATTTTTACTGCACATGGGGTTGGAAATAACCACTTTGCAAATTTGGCCGAATTTCGGAAAACCTCCTGAAACTGCTGGTGATCAGTGGGTTAAACATTTTTTGCTTGTAACAATGTCAAAACTTTTAAAAGGTTAACAAACAACTCTCTCTTAAACACGGAGCGATCCTATAAAAGGGAAGGACACGCCCCTTTGAAGCGCTTTGTTGGCTTCCAAACGGATCAGTATAATGGTGGATGACGTCGGTAACGGTCGAGGAAAAAAGAGAGAGGAACTATCGTTTGTAAAATCGAAGAGGGAATCGATTTATCAATAAAAATAAGCTAAACGCTAACTATATATCTTGTAAAACACCAGCAATTAGCGAGATTAAGGATAATAACGGAAATAATCAAGTTTCGTTGCCGCAATCGAAACTTACCTCGAAATTCCAAATCCTTCTTTCAAATACACAGTACAAAGATCGAAACCATTATAAACTGAAGCCTGTGACGAACTGGACATCTGTAACCCTCCATCTGAACATGCCGATAACCAAAACGAGTTTGTGTTGTTTGCCAAAACTGGCAGGATTTTCAAAATTTAGCAAATGTTTTCCGCTAAACGGCCGCTCGAGTCGTCATGTCGGGTTCAAGTTTATTACCGCTTGTGTATCTATCGATCACGTACGTGAAAACCAACTCTACTAATCCGCTGGAAGTGGCAGCAATAAATTCTAAACTTTTATGCACAAGTCAAAAATAAAAACATCTAAACACATTTCGTACCTGATCATGCATATTTGAATAATTTGCTAATTCGACAAATCACCAAAGATATAAACGAAACACGACCCGATGTTGCTCTCATGTATCTTATGGATGGAATGATAATGGCAATGGCTCTCACATCATTATTAAAATTAGCCAGTACCTAATATATTCTAAGTTTTATTATATACAGTAAGCAATAGAGAGGCCGGCTTCAAAAGGATTATCAGCTCCGTCGTCTTGCGTGCGATCACTCGCCGCTTGAGACACTTCACTTTTCTCCTCCGTTTCCCGCTCCGTTGTTTCTTTTAGGCTTCGTTTCCGCGACTTTGTGTCTTTACTTATCTCTCCCCCACTAAACGACACAAAGGATCGAAGCGATTCCATTTCGGAAGCCGGTTTCAGAAGAACAACCTATTTCGAGACAGAGTTTGTTTACGAACTTTATCCTAATCATTTCGGAAATATCTCGAAAGGATGAGATTTTATCAGCCGTTAAATGAATTTCCGATCTCAAAATAGACGGATAACTTAACTTTCTAAATTCTTCTCCTGTAGCCATATTCGTTGGATTGATTTTGAACAAAATAATTCGAACTAAAACAGCTTTTCCGCAAACTCGTCACGTCCTTTCGAATTGAAGTTGCGGGAACTTGAACGTGCTAAAATAAGATTTTTGGTAATCAACCAATCCGATACGCACGTTTTGGATTTTTGATTGACAGTCTGAACCGTTCAGCCTGGTCTTATAGGATCGCTCCGTGTTTAAGCAACCACCCTTGGGGAATGACAAAGTGGTTGCTTGCAGGAAAGATAAACAAAATAAGCCTAATGCTGTATTGATCAATTAATTACATAAAAATATTACCTTATCAGCTGAAATTAGGCAAATGCAAACTAATTTATTTAATTTTTTCACATGCAACAAGTTTTGAGAAAAGTACAGTAGAGTGTACAGTACTTGTCAATGTGTCTCATGTTAATTAAAATCACCTGAAACTTTGTATAACATTTTGGAAGACATCACTGTAACAATTCCTGCTAACCTACAGATATAATTGTAGCCATCTTCTCTGTCTGTAAATTGTTATTATCTGTCAGCAGTCCAGGGTAGCATCATTAACATTTGAACTTTTGCCACGTCTGAGTAATGATTTACTAATGATCATATGTGATTATGTTGGGTGGTCGCCTACCAGAAACAGAAAACAAAAGAATATGCCAAATTTCTTGCCTAAAAAGTGGTCGCGGTTTCTTAAGAAATTTGAGAGGTGGTTGCTTACGAGAGAGCTCTTGAAACAGTATTTAACTGAGAAACAAAACAGTTGTTTACAAAGTGGTCGCTTATGGGAGGTGGTCGCTTACTAGGAGTGGTCACTATGAGAGACTTGATGGTTATAATTATTGTAAAGAACACTTAATGTTTTTGACTATGCATTCATCTTCAGGGTGATACTAAAATAGAAAAAAAATGCTTGCTAAATTTATACTATGTTATTCCACAAGGGAATAGTTTTGCGATTAAACTCAATGAAGGCTATTTTTGGGTAATTGAGGGGCTTGGGGTGTAACCAACTTATAGTGAATTTATATTGTTTTTTGTTGCTTCAAGTCAGATTCACCACAGTTTTTGCATGTGGCCTTGAATGCCTTCCGGAAACGTTGCTTCAATGTTTTATCTGCTGTTTTACACTTCCTGTGCGGTAAAAACCTATGATTATAGGCAAGATTTCCATTTCTGTCACAAAGCAGCGGATAAAACATTGAAGCAATTTTCTTGAAGAAACTCAAGGTCACATATAAAAACTCCTGTGAATCTGAGCTTACACAACAAAACTTGATCTGAAATGCGCTATTGGTCAGTATTACCCCAAGCCCTTCAATTAGTAGTCCCTTGAAGGACTAACATGAATTGCATTGTTAACAAAGCAATCACTTCCTGGTCCAGTCAAGTAAATTACCCCTTCATGCCCCAATAGTGAACGGCATTTAATTATTTTCTGCTGTCTGTGTCACAGGTCCAGCAACAGTACAAACTGCCATCCCTTTATCTCCTCGACTCCATTGTCAAGAATGTTGGAGGGAACTATCTTCACCTTGTGGCTGAAATCTTAGAGGAAACATTCACTTGTGTATTTGAAAAGGTACATTCTTAATAATTCATGTACTTCTTAATTCTTTTGATTACCTTCATATTCAACTATGAAGTTAGTGTTAGTAATAAATTTAAAGTAACTTCAGTTGCAAAAGTACCAGTCTTGTACCAATACTCAAATCATAAGCTTCATATTGTAAGCACTCTGCTAGAAATGTAAAGGTGTTGTGGTTAAATTTGACTATTTTCCTCTGCTTTTGTGTGCATATGGTAATCTACAGTACCGCCTGGAACTATTGACCCATCGGGACTAGGGCATACCTCGTCTTTACCGCGGGTAGTGGCCGCGCGTCCACCTAGGTGAAAACACGGTCGTTCCGCGGTGAAGACGAGGTACAGTGTGCCGCGGTAAATTTGCCGCGGGCGAAAAGATGAGGCGTGCCGCGGGAAAGAACAATGGGGACTGGTTGCATTTCTAAAATAAGCGTTAGCGTGAGTGAAGACATTTATACTGTAAGTGTTCGAGGTGCGAAGAATCGGTGCTTAATCGAAGGAGTAATTTGAAGTCAAAATGGCGTTGGGTAGTTCACAAAACATCCCGAAATATTATTTGTTTTCAATCTATAAATGATTTTAAAAGGTCCTACAAACGGAACTCCACAGACTGTGTCGAAAATTCAAGTTTGCTTGTTTTTCCTTGAGCAAATCTGCACGCTTCGAAGCTTCGATAGTGAATATTGCGCATTGTCCACAAGAAGTCTTCAAATATTTTGGGTATACCGAGTTTTGAGATATTAAATCAGAATCTTCCTCGAAGGATTTTTCAAATGTGGTCGGATACTCGAAAACGGATTCTCATTTTCTTCAAATGGTTCAAGCCTTCAAGGGCCGAGAATCGTATGTGTATCGCACATGATCGTCATTCCTAGATTTTGCCATTAGAAGCTGACGCACCAAAACACAAAGCAAAGGAGACAAAAGCGTATTCAAATTCTACCGCGTCTTTTCTTTACCGAGGTTTTACCTAGGTGAACTTTCCCGCGGCAACTTTGGAGCCATACTGCAACCGAACCGAGGAAAAAAAATGTCCTACTGCGGGAATACTGAGGGAAACCCGCGAGTAGGTCCCGCGGCAATGACGCGGCAAATGGGTCTATAGTTCTAGGCGGTACTGTATGATGCAGCAAGGATAAAATTGAACTACAACATAGTTTCCTTCCTCCCTCCCCACACACACACCCTACAAATACAGTACCGTGCAAATGTAAGTTGACAGTCCCTCTAAACTCGAACTTCGAGACTCGATCCTCGATCCTCGAAACTCGAAAGCTTCGAGTATCGAGGCTCGAGTCGAGTGCATCGAGTATCGAGTCGAGTGCATCGAGTTTCGAGACAGGGAAACAAAGAACTTTTCGCGTGATTAGTTGTTCACACGTCTTATCCGAGGCCACAGTTCCAACTCTGCAGAGACAGCCAACTGCATGTGTTTGCGTTTTGTTGGAGCGATGTGCGCACGTGTATGCTCGAGCTAGAGAGAGTTCGCTCTTCAAGCATTTTCTCGGTTCCTTGTCGATTACAACCGAAAGTGTTGTGTTTTAAATCAAGGAAATACTGTTTTCGAAGTTTTGATTCGAAAGTTTTCAGTACAATCAAGCATAATTATGTGCAGCGTACTGGTTTAGCAAGGTTAAAAGCGATCGCGCGTATTTCCATTCTCAGCTTGTGAAACAGCGGCCGAAAAAGTCGCAATCTTTTAGTTTTGCTTCCTTCACTGTTAAAACTGGGTTTAGTGAACAAGTAATCCAGTCATCTGTCAGAGGAAGAGACGGTTACAATCCGAAATCTGCAGTTGATAGAAAATGAAGAAAACGTGACATTGCTTTTTGAGATTATTTCGGTAATATTTATGCAAATTTGTAACGCTACGCAAGATGTAAACATTCGGTGGTTTTCAAAGTCTGCTCTAAGGCAAGCGAACGGCCACGTTGAAGTTTCCCTGGCTCCTTGCCGAATTCTACTGTAAATGTTGTGTGTTTTTAAATAAGGAAATGCTTTTTTCAAAGTTTTCATTCGAAAGATTCAAGTACAATCAAGTATAATCTTGCGGCGTATTGCTTGCGCAGCAAACGAATTTCAGAAGGGATCTTGTTACATTCTGCGAAAAAGCCGCAATTAATCTTGTAGTTTAGTTCGCTTCATTGAGTTGGAAGTTTGATTAAAAAGAATTGGTGAAGCATATGAAAAATTTAAGCATGTAATTTCACAACAACGCGAACGGATGTGTTTTAAAAAATAATACGCGGAAGAAAGAAACGCGCCGCAACAGATTTATCGAACACTTTATACTGCCGCTGATTTGATTTACTTCAACTTTCGACCAAACTAGGAAAAGACTACATGCAAGTGCCATACGAAAATGGCTTTTGTTATCTCTTATTGTTTGAGGGTCAAGAAATTAATCATTTCCTCGAAATCTGCCATCGAGATCCTCGAAAAATTCTTCGAGTGTCTCGATACTCGATACTCGAAACTCGAGCCTCGAACCTCGATACTCAATTCTCGATAGCTTCGAGGATCGAGGATCGAGTTTCGAGTCGAGACTGTCAACTTACATTTGCACGGTACTGTAGTAAGAGCTTGACTTTCCAAAACAACTAAGCTTTTCCATTTTATTTTGGTCTTTAGGCAGATGAGAAGACTCGCCGTGATCTTTACAAGCTTCGTCACACCTGGTCGCCATACTTTCCAGCTAAGCTGTTGTATGATTTAGATGTTGCTGTAAATAAACATGATCCAGGTTGGCCCATTCCCTCCATACCTCCACCAAGCCCATCTATACACGTAAACCCCAAGTTTCTGAAAAAGGTAAATCACTTATGCATCATCTACACTCAACTGAAAAAATGTTCTCCTGTGCAAAATGTGAATCGTAAACAATGTGACCTGATGGAATTACAGAGTGATCTAATTAGCATGTGAATATTTCCAATAGAAATCATCATTGAAAAATCATTGAAAAATGTCGTTTGTTATATGGAAAAGCGTTTCATTTTGGACGTCAATCACAGCAATGGGTGTTGTTCAAGTGAAAACTTGTGGAATGCAACTACAGTTGACTTGGCATGGCAGCAAGATTCCTAGATTGGAAGAGAAAATTTTGAATAAAGTGATTCTAAATCAACTGTATTCAATGTTATTATTGTAATACGTCGCTTTGAAATGGCACTGCTAACATTTCCTTAACTAAACTCCTCCTTGTGTAAGCAAAGAAACAAACACTCTTAAGGATTCATTCAAAAGAGACTGCCAGCAGTGGTATGCTTTGTGCATACCCCACATTTTTCAGGCAACCAGTTTCAATGGGCGCGATCTTTCATAATGGTATTTTCCTCTCCTTGTTTGCGAGAAATATGCAAATTTTAAGCTTTACTAACCATGCTTTTCTTTTCTTTTTTTGCTTTTATTTTCGAACATGAAGAATGCAAATGAGGTTGTATGCCTAATGCTTCCCAGAAAGCTTTTGGGTCTTTTTGTACATGGTTTATACATTTTACATAACAATCGTTATTCAATCGAGTGCATATGACTGTATTTGTTACACATGCATGTACTTGGGGGCTGGAACACTCTTGTAGTATCAGTCATGACTAAGCGAGGAGATCATGAGAATCAGCAATTTATCTTTCATTCGTTTTGTTCATTTTGCAATTTGCAAATGTTTAACCAAGGAAGGATATTATGATGTCAATATATGAACTTTACACAGGCGGAGAACAGCGGTGGAGTTTCCTCATTGACAGCGGAGATATCAACACCACAGGAACACCAGATTGTTGAGGGTCATCACCAACGTCTAGTTGAACTGGAGAGGTTACAGCAGGAGCAGCTGAAACTGACTGAACTTGAGATTCAGGAGCATCAGATGAAGAGGGATCTTTTGCTCAAGAAACAGCAACAAGAACGGAAGCTGCTTCTTCAACAACAACAGCAGGACATTCTTCATCTGCGACTGACGACTGACGATCCAGACCCTGTAACCAGTAATGGGGTATGCAATTCTTTAATCCAGTGATTTGAATTTGATTTCCAGGGAACTCTGTAATCAGTAATTACTGTAGTTATACAGTTGCAAAATCAACACAAGTTATGATAATTTTGGCCCCCACAGTCCAAAAGTTATATTCAAGTATGTTCTTAGAGAATGACATGTATGTGGTATCTGTCAGTTATTTATCATTGTTTTTGTGCAGAAACTCAAGTTATGATCGAGGTTTTAACTTTCAGGGGCTCATTAAATAAAATTATATTGAATTGCACTCACAATGGTAAGTGGTAAAAAAAAAAAACGAGTGTAGACTCTTCGTAGCTTGTAGAGTGCCATAGTTTTAATAAAAGTTCTGTGGTATTTAGAAAAAAACTGGATTCATCAAGGGGATGCTAATATAATAATCGACCACCTAATAGGAGATGTTGATTTGAGGGATTGGTTAATCTAGAGGGGACATTTATTGAAGTAATCTGGCAATAAAAATTAAAGTAACTTTTATTTCTGTACCACTTTGCTATCTTCTAACAGCCACCCAAGTCAGCTGGTAATGTACCAGTGTCAACCAAAGCAGAACCAACAGAAAGTGTTCAGAAGACATTTAACAGTCGAGATCCACGTCTTCGTCGCAGTGAACAAGAACCTGATCATATCCAAGAATCAAGACCAGTTATGGTGGGAGGTGTAATGCCATGTAGACCTGAGATTGATAAAGAAAGGACGCTTACTGAAAGCAATAACAGTTTACCTTTACCTATCAATAACAGTCGTCAATTTGAACAGACACTTGGCAGACCTCCAGAGCAATTTCTTATCTCACAGCCAGACTCAGAATTAGGTAAAAAGGATGAAATTAGGAATATTCAGCACATGACTTTTGTGGAAAATCCAGTCCAGTCAACAACTAATCTTGCTAGAAAGGTAACAGGCAGCCCAAAGTATGGTGATGTTCACAGGGAGCCCAAACCAAAGCATAACCAAAGAAGGCGCAACTCTGGTGACTGGTCAAGTCACTCTGCAGGTTTTGAGAACATTTCAGATGAGCCTCCAGTTCCAAAGACACTTGGTGGCAGGGGAAAATCACGCAAGGGGAGGCGAAGATCTGCTGAAAGACAAAAAGAGAAAGGGAGGGGTGGGAGGGGCAGAGGTCATGACAGGAACAGAGACCCTGCTATTGAACGATTTGAAAATGATCAACGGTTTGCGAGAAGGGTGGAACAACCAGACTCCAGACATACTGTTGACAGACCAGTTGATTCATCACCTTTTAGGGAGGACTGGAACAGTGATGTAGAACACAGAAATGAGGGTTTTATGCCACACGATGAGCCTCCTCTGCGCCGCGGCAAATGGAGGAGAGGTCAGACTGTGTACGTAAGAGGAAGTGATCATGATGAAATTGTTAGAGCTAGAAGCCCAGGAATTGCTGAAAAGAGACCAAGGCATGCACATGCAGGACATGAGAGAGATAGAATTGAAAACAGGGAACATATTGAACCACCGTTTTCTAGGGCCGAGATTCACCAAGATCCTGAGTTTAGAATGAGAGAGGAAAAGCGTTTTCTTCCAAGGGAACCACATAATCCCCCTGCTTTTCATAATGATCCAAGAGAACAGCCAGTAGGAGAGCCTCTTCCAAAGAAACCAAGACCTTTGCTCTCAGATATGGAGATAAATGAACTGCGGAACAGAAAGGGAGCATCTCCAAATACAGGAAGAATGACTCCTCCGCCCATGTTACATCCTTTAGACAGGGGTGAGCCGCCGTTCCCTGCTCATGCCGATGGTCATTTTCATCCTGACTTTGGCCCTCCACCACATGGTGCAATGGGTGAATTTGGAACACATGCACCACCTGTTGAACACCATGGAGAGTGGACACCTGCATTTGAAATTCCCCGTGAGCTTCAGTTGGATCGCGAGAATGAAATTATGAGAAGGGTAAGTATTCATATATAGAGGAGCACCCCCTTCCATAACAGTCTTGTCTTAAATGGCTTTAATGCTGTACACAGTGACAATGTATTACCCTACAAATGTTTAACACTATAATGAGACCGACTTTTATACAAGACAAAGGACTTTGCCCTTTGCTAAAACTGTATTTGGATCCTTTCTCTCTCAAGAGTGATCAGCTTCTCTTTAGAATACCCACATTATGTTTTGTAAATTACAACTTGTAATATGAAATTAACACTAACAGCACTTTAGGAAAGTATTCCCCAAAAGCCTTCATTTTAAAGTCAAACTTGACAGGATTTTATCCACAAAATTTCAGTACCTTTTTTTGGGGGGTGGGGGGATTAATGTACAGGACTGCTCAAATGTGAGTTGACAGTCCATTTTCAAGAATTGAGTCAAGTTTAGAGACTTTTGAGGCTGGTATTTTGAGTTTCGAGTCAAGAATTTAAGGAGTTCATTGCTGGACTGATTTCTTGAGAAATAAATAATTATTGGCCAGAAGGACCACACTTGTGAGGGTTGTACATACACTGTATTGTTCATGTCAAAGCTTGCTGAAAGTCAAGATGCAAGTGCTACACCATGTATAATGCATCAGAAAGAGCACAATGTACAACAACAATGTAGACTTGGTAAAGTGTAAAACAGCTACACAACAGACTTGACAATAATGCAACAAAACGAATAATTATATGTCCAGAGTAGTACCCTTGTTTTGTTACAGTTGTAATAGTAATGTCAAGTTTGCATGGAGTATAAAAATGGTTAAAAAATTACATGTAACACTCAATGACAATTTGATTTTAAGGCTGAGAGGAGATTACATGTAACACTCAATGACAATTTGATTTTAAGGCTGAGAGGAGACTGCGATCTGGTGATTTAACTGTCGATCAGCATCATGATCTTGTGGATAAACTGCATCAGCTGTACGAGCTTCAGCGACATTCTGAACAGCTGAGGCACCCTCCAGATATGCCACCACTTCACCCTGAACATCAACCCAGGCACATGATACCACCTAGGCCAGGTGAAGTATTTCTTGACGTTATAACAAATGTTTTGTTTATCAACAGAGTTGATAACTAAAGGTAAATTGGCCACTGTAAAGAGATTCAATTGTTGCCATTTCAAACATTAGCCATTCGTAAGATTTGCTTTAAGGAAGGACAAACTCTTGAAATGTCAGCACTCAAAGATACAAGTGCTGCAGTTTTAAGCATAAGCCCTTCATAAGATTTACTCTGAGGAAGGACTAACTTTTAAAATGTCAGCACTCAAATCCCTTTCTGGTGGGCAATTTACATGTACCTTTAGTTATCAACTCTGTTGATAAACCAAACATTTGTTTCTCTAAGTCTACTCCCCACTGCAACACTGCAGTTTCTTTAGAAATTAACCCCCTTATCCTTTTGTGTTATAAAGTGTGTGACAATCAAGTTCCAAAAGTAAAAGTTTTCAGAATTCTTCAGCATCTACCAAATCAAAATTTTATGTATAAAGAGAAGACATGTATATCAGAATTGTCAAGAAAGGGAAATTGAAGTTTTGTTGGTCATAGCTCATAGCCAGAGGGTGGCTTGAGAGTGTGCACAGCACATTCTGTTTTGGTACCCATCACATGAGGGATGGTGTTGGGGCAGGCCAGTTAGCACTTACTAAGGTTGTCCCATGGAGGATACAGGATGCAGTACGAGTGTGGTGGAACGGAAGAATTGAATGCTGGACAGGAAATCATAGAGATCTGATGAAGATCTACCTCATTAATTGAATGAATGATTTTACCCGAGGGTCAGGGTGGGGGGACTAAACTTCCACGTTAGGACTGCTCTTCTAAATATTACGTTCAAACAAGCTATTAATAATGCTCATCCTGCTATTTAAACACAGTGCATATTATATCATTGAAAATCATGAGAATCATTATCACTAAAAAGGGTTGAAGACATTTGTTAGTCCTCTGTGCACAGGCAAAGTATGAAATATTTTACGTACGTATTTTATCTTTATTTCTTCATTAGTTTTGTGAGGAGATTTTAGGAGTATTATGTTCATGTTGTTTTTGTTTGTTTTAGTTTAACTTGTGGTGTAACTTTTTCATATTGTTGCATTTGTTTCTCAGTTCTGTTACAAAATTTGCAAAGCTGAGCATTGATTTTGTCTCTTAAACCCAAGACTAACATTGGCTACCTGCGGGCCAGTCCAACTGTAAATAGTTAAAAATTAAGAAAATAAAGATTGTTGTTGTTGCTTGTTTTAGGAGTGCCTATGGACATGGAAGGACCCCCAATAGATGCAGCTCCTGGCAGACCAATGGGGCCCATGTTTGAAGAGCACACCAGAATTCCTCATAGAGGTCCTGCACCTATGGATCCTCAAGGTCCACCAATGAGGCATGATGGCCCCAGATTTGAACCCAATGAACCCCACATGGGCAGACATAATGACGACTTCAGAGGGCCCCCAATGGACCTTGATCGGCATTCACTTGACAGGCCTATGCCAATGGACCCTGGGGTGCCTCCTGTCAGATTTGAAGGTCCTCCAAGGCTAGATGGTGGTTCAAATCCTATGTTGATGCACGGAAAGCCTGTGGAAGGCATCCCTGAACCAAGGACACCGCCAAGACAGGACAGAGGTATGCTAATGCTTTTGCTAAAACTTTAAGCCAAATTCAGGGCTGTCAGTAATGTCAAGGGACTGATCCTTGATTATTACTAGAATAGTAAGTGGAGTACTTTGACAGAAAAATAAAGTTTCAATATTTTGAAAAGATTCCCTTCCTACTTAAACATGGCTGTGTCAGTGGATTAATTCCCTTAAAGTATTGCAATTAAATTGAAAGCTATTGAGCAGTGCTTTCCTGTGCTTTCCTGCATAAAAAAAAAAGCATCACCACCACTTATATAGCCACAAGGACATTCACCAGAAGTTACATGTACCACCAGCTGAAAGAGATGTCATCTCCAGTTTAGGTTTCACGAGGAAATAAAACCAGTGAGTAAAATTTGACGGTACAAAGTCCAGTGAAGCCCACCCACTGTATCAATGAACCTGCTTTGTTTGTTATTTTTTATTATATAGACAGGATTGTTTTACTGGAAAATACACCACTTGTAAAATAATAATTATGAAACTACATACGGGACCCAAGTGGAGTATTTTCCATATCCTCACTAGTGAGGATATTGATTACATCATTTCCCGCTTTTTCACCGTTGTTTATGCATACAGTTGGTTAAAAATGGCAAGCGAAAAGAAAATTACACAGTGGCTTGAAGATATGAATTTTATTTTCTCATGTTTAAAGCAATATTTTAGTTACTCACTGCACTCGTTCATAAAATATTGTTTTCACCACTTGAAAATAAAATTCATATCTTGGCGCCGCCGTGTAATATCTTCTATATCTTTTTATATTTACAGCTGAACAGGTTACACCTCACACTCCAAACACCATGATGGAAAAGAGAGCAGTAGATGATCTGTTCCGGCGGCTCATGCATGTTGGCATCATCAAAGTGACTCCTGAACCAGGCATTGAATCCCCACAACATGCGGCACCCTCACCAGGACCCCCACCGGCAGAGGTTCAACCGCCCCAACCCCTCTCTGTTCGTCCTGTTTCTTCCGTCCTTCCTATACTAGCAGCAGTCATGGAAAAGAAACCCATTCCTGAGATAAAACTTGTTCCAGAGGAGCTTAAAAGGTAACTTTATGAGTCTCTCGTGCAGCTGCTATTTGGTCCCCCATAATGATTCTTCTCATGGACAGAAGTGCTGCGTGATAATGGTAGACTGTATTGATCCTGTTGTGTACGTAGTTGGTTTTACTCTTGTGGGTTGACAAAGTATCCACTTGATCTCAAGCATACAAATGTAGAAGAAGGATTTGTTGCGAGAACGGCATACTTTGATCTGGTTATTTGGCCTTGAAAAATCCCAGTTTCTCCAAATAAAATCTATCTGGCTCGCAGAATGGTTATCATGTAGGAAAAAAATATAGTTCATATTTAAAGCAGATTTCTTTTCCAAAACAAATTGAGCATCCGGTACGTTCTTTTGTTTTGGTTGAAACAGAAGACAAAAGAAATCATTGTTTCAGTTTTGAAGAAGAAGTTATTTCCGTTAGGTCCAAAAATAGCTACAGAACTTCATTTTGTACCTGGTGTCCAATCTGTATGCTAAAATAGAGCTTATTTGCAGGAATCTAGATTTCTAGGCTAAAACGTTACGTTATAACGAGGGTACAGCAAACTTTATTTAAGTGTCCAAACTTCTAACATTACCACTGCGTGGACACCACTTCCTTCAAATTCACCGATTAAACTTCAATTCACAGGCGCCATGATGGTGTAATAGGTAGCCTTTATGAAGGCACACAGTGTTCCTCTTGTGGACTGCGGTTTCCAGGTGAAGCTGCCAAGATTTACCGCGAGCACTTGGACTGGCATTTCCGTAAGAACAGGCGAGAGAAGGACAGCAGAAGAAATCTTCACAGAATGTGGTATTTCATTGTCAAAGATTGGCTGAACTTTGAGGAGATTTCAGATCCTGATGAGAGAGGTGCTGTTTAGTCATATTATTATAGTGTTTTACAATATTTAGATTTACAACCCTTTCCCTAATCCCCAAAATAGCTTGTATAGCATGTTTTTCCCAAATTGTTTTTTTTCTGCGCGCTGGAATTCTTATTTATTTTTATTCTCTCCGTCTCTTTCCCTTCTTTTTCAAAAAACAACAAAAAAAAAAAAAAAAAAAAAAAAAAACGGGCTTAATGTACACTTATGATTTTTTTTTTTTTTTGTGTGTGTGTGTGTGGATTAGTGTAATCCTAATCGTTATTTTGTTTTTGAAGTTTCTTTTTTTCTTATTGTTGTTGAAGTGTTTTACCTTTGCATTTCGGCCACTCGTGGGTTTTTTGACAGACAAAGCAGTCCACTTAAATAGTAGTCATTTACTCAAAAATTTGGAATCTTTCCACGGAAAGCACTCTTTAATTGACGCGTTTAATTACCTATTTGTAGCCGGAATGTATTCTCTTGCTTTTGTGGAGCTTTTTTGCAATGGACTTGTGGGACGAATGTTTGCTGCTCCTACCAGTCGTGACATCAATTGCCTGAATGGAAGAATACCACCATTCTCAGCTGTAGTTATGATACTTGTGTAGCTGACTTGTCTGTTATGATTTCCGCAGCTCGCAGTTCATTCTTTGATGTCACTCTGGGGGCCGCAGACTCACCTGACCCTTTGAAGGAAACAAAGGACATTAGCGGAGGAGACGGAAGCTGTCCTGTTCTTAGTGATGACACCGAGAATGAAGCGGTAAGGAGATCTGTTACCTTTTACTCTCAGGTAACTAGTGATTGGCCTGCACTAAAGCATTATTATTCCTATTTAGGAGTGCGACATTTGCTGCGAGAAGTTCGAGCTGTTTTGGGAAGAGACCAACGAAGAATGGCATTACAAGGCTGCGGTGCGCATTGATGGCAAGGCAAGTACTACCCTTTATTATTCCACTATTATGTCATTTTACCAAATAAGGCCAAGAGAACGCGCAAAATACGAGACCGTAATACCTGTAGTGTCCTGGGGTGAGTTGTATAAAATTTAATGTCGGATGTAACTGCTAACGCCAGACCTTCAGCCCAGTCACTTTAAGTATTTTAACGTCTGACGATAGCATTTACGCCCGCTGTGAAGTTTTATGCAACTCTTCCCTGGTTTGACCGGTTTACAATAGAGCGGATGCGGACAAAGACATTTCAATGGCTTTCTGTGTTATTTACGTCATTCGCACACGCAATAAACTGATAGACAAAATGTCGGGTGTATTTCAACACTCTTACCAAAAAAGCGAAGCCAAAATAGCAAAATCTTTATGTAGTGGAATATTCAATCTCTTATTGGATGGGTTTACATATAATACGCGCGGACATTTCGCTCATTGCTCGTATTTTCCTATTACGCAACTGGCAAAATATCCGCGCGTATTATATGTAAAACCATCGAATAAGATATATGTCTTGTGTATATAGAATTCACTCACCATTGCGGGTTCGTGTTATTGGTCAGTTTGTACTGAAAATCGCAGTTCCTTTGCAGGTTTACCATTTGTTATGTTACCAAGATGTTAAAGAGGTGAGATTTGAATTTTCCTCTCTTTTTTGTATGGTGTGCAGTCTCCCATTTCATTAACATAGCAGATTCTTAGCCGAAGATTTGAAATACACCAAAGTCTGTATTGCCAGAGACCAAGTAAAATCCCTTGCATTTTCAAATCAATCGTTCCGTACGTCGCAAATTTGTTGACACTGTTGTCATACCTTAACGTTAATCTCTTTATGATCAAGTCGTTTTGTCAGCTAATCTACATTTCCGTTTCTTAAGACACGCAAACCCTAATACTCAGGGACATCGCCCTTCCAAATTCACTTGAAAATCCTTTTTGAAAACCATATTGTATATGAAAAAGTCATCTCAATAAAGATTATTATTATTATTCAAGGAAATGAACCTAGTCTACGGATCAGTAGATCGTACAGAACTGAAATCGGCTTGTGTAGGTCCATCGCATGTCAAAAGGAGTTCACAAAAGCTCAGTACAATAGACCATTTCCGAGTTGCCTTGAACCTCATTATGAAAGCGAGGCTAAGTGCAAAGTTTTTGTTATGAAAATTAGTTTTCATTCATACGCAAACAAAACTAATTTTCATATGAAAAGTTTTGCACTTAGCCTCGCTTTCACAGTGAGGTTTACAGCAACTTGGAAATGGCCTATGGTAAGGCCGTCTTCATCTCATCGTGAACTTCTCCACAAACTTGTGTGGGGGACTAGGGCAAGGAGTAGCCTGTGTACAGCCGTCCCCTCCGCTCAGGAAAAATCGGGGAGAGACCCCCCCCCCCATTTTTTCCTGAGGGGAGGGGGCGGCTGTACACAGGCTAGGCAAGGAGATGACTGGCAGATAATTGTATGTAACTCGTGCGTAGCATGTTTATACCAACTAACGTTTTTCGCGTTTTTGTTTTTCTTTCACCTTGTACTTTTTTGGTGCGATTTGTGGTTTGCTTTGTTTTGCTTCCACGTCGTGCCATGTAGAATCAAGGTCAGGCAGAAGATGATGATAACGAACATGACAAAGAGGAGAACGCGGACACGGATGCCGACCAAACATCTCCGGGCAAGGACGAAGGGAAAACACGCGTCAAACAAGAGGAAGACAACAAGGACGAAGCGAAAATCACGAAGGAGAAAGAGGCGAGCGAAATTAATAAGATGGCAGTAAGGACTGATAAATCAGAGGCGAAGTCTTTCGTGAAAGACTCGCTTAAGATAGAGGGTGTGGGAGCAGGCGAGAAGGGGAGCGTTAGTGTGTCGAGTGAATCTGTTGACAATAAAATAAATGAAACCAAGGGTGATGCTAAATAGTCACTCTGTTCCAGGGCTGTACCTTGACATTCCTGCGCGAACAGCCTTCTGTTCATTTTAACTGCAACAGACCAAAAAAGTACCGGTAAATGAAACAGCTCAGGAAACGGCTTTGTCTATTCACCTCGGTCCCATGTCATCTAATCATTACCCTTATTCACGATTGGCGTTAAATCGACCTTTTAGTGTCATTTTATATCCGTGAGGAGCTTCAATGATCTACGGTCCATACCCATCGATTATTTTGCCTATTGAGTTGATCCATAGTGAATGATCTATTTCAAACAACCGAAATGTTTTAATGCCTACCTCCTAACATTGTAACATGCATTCAACAATGGCCAAATATTACCCTCAGATCTCTTGTGTTGGACCAACGCTGTTTTAAAATCATTTGATTGAATGCTTTACTGAATCTCTTCCGTCAAATACAACCGATTAACAGAGATATTTCTCATGTCGAGCGAAGCGACGCTTTGAGCAGTTTGCTCAAAAACGGATGGTAACCTCAAAGGATTGCTTCACGACAGCGTATTGCTGTCTTAATGTATTTCCCTCGGAAGTGAGGAAATAAAGAATTTCTTACCATGTGTTGTAGTGTGATTTTGTAACAAGTATTGTACATTATAAACATGAAAGTGTGTTGATCTGTTTTTGCCAGCTTCACTAACAGTGCTGTTAGGTGAACCCTTTTACTTCAAGAGTGGCCAAATTTTAAAAACTAAAATTAAAAATCCCAAAATTTCATCTTAAAAACCATTGTAGAAACAGGAACTGAACATAAAGGAATTAATGCTCATCAACTTCTATTTCAGTGGCCCAAGAAGTAGAACGGTTAAAATAAATTTCCTTTGCATTGTTAGTCCATCCCCTATCTCCTTCAGTTGCCTTGGAGACGACTTCACGCAAGCTGTTGTCCGAGCATATTAAGTAATTTACTGTAAAACGGAAACGATTCTTGATAGGGACTGAAATTCGCTGTAACGATTTCCAATATATTTTAAGAGTTTCGAAATGTACATCGATTTGAATCAGTGAATAAAACCGTTTTGATTTAATTTTGTTCGTGTTTACTGTGTTGCTTTGCTTATCGGAATGCGAGTAGTCCGTCTTTTCGCATCATAAGGAACACGCGAGCGCGTGCAAAAGGTATCTTCTATGTTTTCTTTCTACTTGGACGTTGCACTTCCGTGCCTCAAGCAGATCTCACACGCGCCCTCGCAGCTACCTTGTATACCATTGAGCGAAAAGAAGGCCTAATCGTAGAATGTCTGAATTCGTTCCTAATTAACCTCTTACCATGTGTGCGAAAGGCACATTTCGCGCGCTTTCGTGAAACGTTCCAAAATTAAAAAAACTGTTTGAAGGACGGTGCCTACTACTACAGAAGTATTTTTTGTGTGGTTTATGACTGCAAGAAAGGCAGATCTTAGTAACGGCTACTAGAATCCAGAGAGAAAATTGGGGGTAGTGGGACATTTTTTTTAGAGTTAATTAAGCAGCATTTATTCTAAAAAAGCAGTAAAGTACAAAGCGATGCATTGCGTTTTTTCCAAATCGAAGCTTTGTTATCTCTGAAAAATATATGGTTGCCGCCAATTTTCTTGTTGGATAACAAGAGCACTTGCTAAGTTCTGCTTTCTCCGCAGTTTTAAACCGCGCAGAAATATCCCTGTATTAGTAGGTACCACCCTTGGGAAACTCGTGACAGTTGTTGGAACTTGGCAGTTCAAGAGAGTTACGACATTCACCCCCACTCCCTTCCCACCAAAAAAATTTAAAAAATGTATGACCATCGTAGAGGGCTAAAGAACAGTTGAGACACGACGATCAGGCGTACCAAAATATTTTATTCCCTTTCTATAATCTGTATTTGATAGCAATAAATTTATAAAGATAAACTTTATAATTTGGATATTTCCCTCTCTTACAATGAAGCTACTTTGCGATACTTTTTTACCATGAACAGTCGACCCTCTTTAAAGAAACCCTTCTAAAGCGAATACTTGGAGAAGGTCCCTACAAAATAACTCTCTCTAACCGAAGACATCAATCCCTATAAACGGACAATGGTCCTTGGAGTGTGCGGATTTTAGAAAGCTGACGAGTAAAACCAAGATTTTACGTATTAAGTGAAAATATGGTTCACTGGCGAGGACTCGAATCCCGGTCTCCTGCATTCAAGGCAGACGTCATAACCACTCGCCGGTGAACCATATTTTCATATGTAATAGGTTATATCTTGCTTTTACACGTTAACTTTATACTTTGGTCCTTTGATACAACAGGTCATTACAGTGATTATATGTGGAAATATGGCGGATTCACTTTGTGCGAATATTCGCTGCTGTCTGTTTCATTTTAGAAAGGTGGCTGGATCGCGGTGCACTGTAAGAATATTTTTACCTGGCTTCTAACTTGTGTAGAAGTTGTTTCCTTTCCAAGCGAGCGCGAGAAGCGTACGATAGGAAAGAAACGACTGCTCCACAGGTTAAACAAGTGAAGTGTACAAATTCATGACGCATTCTTCTCGTCCAGGGAAGACAGCTGCAAGACAGGTCTAAGCAGCTTGAGAGAGTTCCGCAAATAGTCCGCGCTTGTGGACGAATCAAGGTACAATGTTGTTATCAACGAACTCACTGAATCCGGGTTATCAGAGTCGTCGGCCGCAGTATTTAAACAACCAGCAAAGTGAGTCGCGAGAACAGAAATCTCCTCCAAAACCGCGTCCGTCATCTTGCGGACGCACTGCGCCCTTACTAGAGACGAAGTCTCTGCGGGCTGTTCCGCCTGATGAAGCAAAAGTTCAGTAAACTTGTGAAACAATTCAACGGTTCGCGCGGTGAGCTCCGCCAAACCTGACACGGCGGTGTTATAAATATCCATCCCTTCCTTGCTTCCCGGCGAGTGGTCCTGCTCCTGCACGCAAGTTTTTATCCATTCCCGCGCTTTTTTCTGAGTCGTCACAATCTTATCCGCTGTGAACGGCAAATTGAGCGACTTGACGTTTTCAATAAGTTCCGACTTGAAGTCTCCTCCTTCGGCAAGTTCGTCATCAGCATCATCGTCGTCGATGTGAAAAACCTCCTCCACAGCTCTCAACAGGGGTTTGACAGCAGCAAGTTCCTCTTCCGTCAAATCAATGACACGAGATTCCAGCTGGTGCAAAAACGCAACACTTCCGTTAGTCAATTGACGAATAACCGTTTCACACTTTTCAATGTGACGCAAGTGGCTTAAAAACTCATGGAAGCTTACAGAAAGGTTTGGTCTCTTTTCATACCAGTAATACAGTTACCGATGTTTTGAGGGCGAAAAATATTGCTAGGCCTTACGTTTAGAGAGTTAAAGTGCTTTCTATTTGTCAAAATCGGCTGGCCAGAGCGTTCAGTTCGTACACGGGATGTACCGCTTTGAAGTGATCAATTCTATTGAAGTCCTTCGAATTTGTTCAAAAAAGCGTGTACCAGTTTTGGAGTCGTAATTTTTCAAGATTTTGAAGAATCATCCCTTCAAAACGAAGCATTCAGTTTACAGACTAGGCAGTCCGGCCGGCCAGTTGTGGCAAATGGAAGGCATTCAGACTTAAAACCGGCGAGAACGAGACGAAAGTTAACGAGAATTCCAACAAGAGCGATACGGAAAGTCCGAACCTTTGTGAATATTTTTTTTAGAATTTCATCGACGTCTGACTCAAAGCACACGGACGTGCAAGAGAGCGGTTACATTATCAATAATATAATAATATACTTAAGTATCCTCTCCCCGATAGGGGATTTTCAGGAAAAATGAAACAAACAGAGATTTTACTTTTTTTTTTTTTGGATTTTTCTTTGTAAATATAGGGGTACAACTTCAATATGGGAATTTGGTTCTTCTTTGTTGTAACCGTTTTGAATTTTTTTTTCTTCTTCAATAAAATTGTTATAAATAAATAAGACAGGAAGAAACACATATTTCAAACACAACATAACATGGTTAAGAATCCCAGCTGGCAGGAGGCAGATCAGACCAGCTGGCTATTTACAAGCAGGGCCGAGAAGTTGAACTCAGGGCTACCGAGAAACAGCTCCAGCTAACGGTCAGAGCGGGACTGGAACCCGGGATCTCCGGATTACAAGTCTGGCGCCATAACCACTCGGTCACGCCGCCTCTCACAGTGGAGGTCAAAAGAGAATGGCTGTTTTTCGTTCTCGTTTGAATTTATATGGATGAGGAACCACAAACTACTTGAAACTAGCTTTACAGGAAAATAATGTATAAGCCCAGGCAGGTGGGATCTCCCATTCAAACGAATCTACAGGAACCATGTTTGCGTTAAAACGCTTGTAGGGCTCAGTCAATGTTCAAAGGCCGGTTAAGGACCAGTTTGAAGGCAATCAAAGTCAAAATTTTGGACTAAACGAATTTACAGGAACTCAGATTGTTGAGGTATCATTAAAACTATCAACCAGGGAACAGTTTTTCAAAGGAGGAAGGGAGGGAAGGGGGAACAAGAAAAAGTGAGAGAAAAAAGGGGGCCTGACTCCACCCTCACCCTCCGTGATAACGACTGCTACATAAATACTGGGCCCCGAATCCAAGTGAGACCAATCTTGACTTTGCTTAGCCTTGCATTTAGTAACCATGTTCTGACTAGCAGCAAGCACTAAACACAACTGACCTTGGCCTCACTGTCACGTGACAGCATCTCCAAAGCTTCCAAATGAGCAAGACCTTGGAACTTGTCAAACTCGCTAAACAGGTCTACAGTCGGCATGGTCCCCTCGCCTTGACCTTCAGCTTCAACAGCCTTTTGTTCAGATACTTCCTTAGCCTCCTTTAACATCTGAATAGAAATTATTATTGATTGTCAATCATTATCAGTTTTGATATATTGTGTACAAATTAAGTGCATAACTTTGAAAGAAATTATATAAAAGGAGCAGAAAAGCAACAGTATCAAACTATAAAAAAATGACTCACATTTGGATACAAATACAATGTACATAACATTATAGAAGTTTGGAAACTGCTTGAATCCGAACTAGTAATCGGAAGGTCTAAGGTTCGACTCCTGATGTATGCCTATGTCACTTTCTAGAAAAATACATTATTCTCACTGCTTGAATCGTTGGGACCAGTTTTTAAATTTTCATTTTTAAAATCAGAAATTGGGGTCCATCAATCACAAGAAAGTTACATTTAAATTAGCCAGTTTACCAAGTTTGAGGTTCTGTTAATCGTTAGACTGTAACCATGTAGGAGGCTTTCAAAAATCAGAAAATTGGAGACTTTGTATGGATTTGGGAGACACCATCTCAGAATTAGAGACATTTGTATGGAAATATTTGTGCGACCTTTGACAAGTCACAGCCTGGTTACTATGTAATGAAACAATTAACCAAACTTGGTAAATGTACTAATTTTTATGTGATCTTTCTGGTAATGGGGTTCATTTCTTCATTTGACCCAATTTGAACAACAAGTAAACTGGGACCCAGTCCTGTTATGAACTTTGGAACGGGCAATATGGCCAAAGATCTCTGCCATCGTGACTACTTGTTCACATCTCTCCTTACCAATATTGCCACTTATTATGCAGAATCTACGTGAGGGACATACTGAAAACTTCCAACAAAATGCTTTTTTTTTCTTTGACCACAGTAACACATCCTCAGATAAAACAATACATAACACACGTCACTACCTGCGACAAGCTTGGCCCTTGGCCTGTAAGTTTTTCTCTCTTTTGTCTCAGCCCAGGATCACCCTCAGCCAGAACATTCATTGTCTTTTTGCCAATGAACTCTAAAGCATCGAGCCCACCTGACATCAACTCTATCCCTGTACTCTGGACCACACTTGTCAAACTTGATACACCAAATGCAGAAAAGAATGATTCACCAGCAGCTGACAGAGGCAGAGAATAAACCTGATCAGTAATTGCCCCTGCAGGGTTTTGGCCTCGAGGAGGCACTCTAGAATTCCCCGCATGTATATATACAAGGAATCTTTTAATAAAAAAAGTAAGAAATGTGTTTGTAGTATGGGAAGGTTTCCCGATTTGATGAAACTAGGCGCACACATGGTCTCGAGTAATTTCTTAGCAAGTGCGCAAGGTGGTGTTGGAAAGTTGAAATACAATATTACATGATTGAAATAGATTTGCATTATCTGGTTTAGATTGTAATTCATGACATTTTCTAGCAAACATTGTTGCATGTTTTTTTCATGTTTTGGCCAAATATTACACAAACAATGTTGAAATACAATATTGTATGATTGTCATAGATTTCATTGTCAGATTTACAAAGCAATGTGTTGACTATTTCTATGAATATTAAATTCAATAAAATAGTTCAAATGTCAAATTTACGACAGTCGTATACACAATATTTATATTCAGTACAAATTGTCAAAAACAATTATTCAAAACCGGGGGCAGCTCTAGTGAACACTATTTCTAGTTAAATGTAATATGGAATGATGTACATGTGAGTCTTTAATAAGTCATTTAGGCCCCAATGGTGATCAGTCTCTAATTTCTCCTTACAAATCATACATGTAGGCCAAGAGAATGAAGTAAATGATCACTAAAGACAAACTGTCTTGATCTTCAAACAAATTTTCCCAACTAGTACCCTAACAAATGGATGGAAAACAGTGAGAAGAATTGAAATTTGGATAATGGAGCTTAAAGAGTTAAGGTTAGACAAACTAATATTTAGGCCATAAGAAGCCAATGTGGAGGGTACGACAACTTGTACACAAGCTACCAAGGTAGTCCATTCATGAAGTGACAAGGAACATTACTACTCCCCCACAGATTGAATCCTAATTCATTGCAGGGTTACCCCTAACAGAATACTGCTGGTAGCCACTTAAACACCTACAGGTGTGAAAAGCCAGACAATGTGGAGCACAGTTTCGTGTCTCCAAAATGACGGCAGAAGCCTGGACTGAGTAACCACTTGTAACCTTTAGAACACTTATCACTTACCAAACTACAAGGTTCAAGAGTTTGTAATGAAATGATGAAATACAATAACAATCCCTGTACGTAACACAATTTACTGGCTGCAAAACAAGCAGTAAAAATGGCTTCTTGGATTCCTTTGATATGATAAGAAGCATTTAGGTTGATGACAATTTTGTTACTTATTACATGGCACATTGCAAGTACAAAAAGAGACATTTGCCTTGCTGCCTAATATCAAAGTGAAAACAAAGCCCATCTTCCCCACAAAAAGATATCTATACCACCCTGGTCCCAGTAAATAGGCAAAAGGTGTTCCAACCAGTGAACATCAATCCACTGGTAACGTACAATTATTGTCTGACAGAGACAATTAAAACCTTGTGTTTCAAGTACTAACCTTCTTTTGCACTTTCACTCTTGCTTTCCTCAGAGGTTTCTCCCTTTTGCTCTTCTTCCACTTTCTCCTTCACTGCTTTTTCTTCCTGTTTCACTTTACGTGCCATTTCTTCTGGGTCAGGAACACCCAATGATGTCTCTACTGTCTCAATGACAGAAGACAGGCCTGACGTCACAGAGGCTGTTGCTTGAGACAGCACTGAGGTCCAACCGCCCCAACCCCATCCTCCACTGGAGCTTGACGTCTCTTGAGCTGGCTTCTGTGTTGAACTTAATACATGAGACAAGTGTATGTAATGTCAGAAGAGTTCAAAAGACTGATACAGCGTTTGATATCAACGTCAGCCTCCAATAATAACTTATGGCAGTATTACAGCATTTAGACATCACGGTAATTTCCACACATAATTATTGGCAAGGTAAATCATTTATACTGATTATCATTACCATTTTAAAAGTTTGGAAAGTATTTAAAGCTGTAAACCAACAGGACGATGCCTCCTCGTGCTAAATTAGTTTTGCACAGTTTATGACCATGTGGGAAAAGCAGATCTTAACAAAAGCTATATAAAAACTGTTCAATTGAGGCCTAACACTGCTGTTTAGAAACTAAAAACTAAAAACTGAAATCCAAGCTTTTTCCGATCAACGGCATCATCAGGGATGATGATGCCCTGATGATGCCGTTGATCGGCGAAAGCTTGGATTTCAGTTTTTAGTTTTTAGTTTTTAAACAGCAGTGTTAGGCCTCAATTGAACAGTTTTTATATATTTTTAACCATGCTGCTGAAGGACAACATGAACAGATTATTAACAAAAGCTGTTGAAATCCAAAACGAAAACTGGGCTAGCCACATAATTGACAGAATTAAGGGACAATGATTCTAAAAAGCTCTAAAACACCGCAATTGCATTTTTTTTCCAAATTGAAGCATAATTATCTCTGAAATACATGATTTCCTCTAATTTTCCTTTTGGATTCCAATAGCCCTTGCTAAGAAATACTATTTCCAATGTCACAAACACCGCAAAAATTCCTTAGTAGGCACCACCCTTACAAAACCCTAATTTCTCAGACCATCCCAATACATTGCATAGACCATATATGCAATAGCAATTGCAAGCACCATCATTCAAGTGTGTATGACAGAATTTTTTTATTTGCTTGATCAAATGTTATTGTTGTTCTCGTAGTGTATGAAATTCTACTAATGTACAACTACCAAAGTCTTACTACCATTTCAAATGTTACGTGCATAGTGGCTATCTTTCGACATGCCATCTTTCAGCATGCAACGTAACCAGGACTCAATCTTAAATGTAAGCACAACAGTACTGATTTGTTTACGGTTGAACTAGAATTTGGGTGGTCTTTCAGCTTCTGACATACCGGTAGCATGTTGGCAGATGGCATGTTGAGAGATAGTCGCTATTCTCTTTCATGTGCGTAACCCTTAAATGGCTGTAACAAAGTTATCAAAGTTGGTGCAAAAACAAACCAGTATAAACACAGTTTTCTTGCATAGACAATTAGAGACTGAAATTCACTACTAAACCATATCATTGAAGAGCAATAAGTAGAGGCATTTAAAAAGGCCGCCATGTACCATGTCTGAATGACGCTGACCCTGGACACTTTTTAACATTTGTACCTTGTATTACACTTAACCCTTTCACTCCCAGAAGTGACAAACAAAGAAATTCTCCTTACAATTTTCATATGATGTGAAGCAGTTAGGTGATGAGAATTTCGAAAATCATCAACTGGGGGATAGTCTTGATACAAAACCAAATTCTCAGGAAAAGCCAAAAAAGCTTTGTATGACCACTGGTTAGGAGAATCAGCTCTCAGATCTTGGGAGTGAAAGGGTTAAACACTTGCACCTGCACATTTGCACATCTGTGGTGATAGGTTAATTGCCCTTTGCAGACTTTACAATTAGAATTAGTATAAATCTACTAGCGTTCTACTACGAATCCCATTCTCTGATTGGCTACGCTACCCGCTATCTATTCTGTGATAGATAGTGAGTAGCGGTTGTCAACAAAATTCAGCCCGCTTCTTCAAGTTTTCGAAGTGTCTGTGAGGAGGATTTGGATAATTTACTTGTTAAGTTTTGAATGACTAGTAGATTTATACTAAAAAACAATTAGATTATTCGCTCTCGATTTCTATGCGTGATAGCTGATTCGGGCATCACACGATAGAAATCTCGAGCTCATAATCTAAATTGTTAATTAGAATTAGAAGTGAGACAGACACACAACTCAGATAATTACCGATCAGGCTTTACATCTTTGTCACTGTCAGTTGATTTGACGCCATCTTTAAGCGGTTCTTTATCTACGTTCCCAAACGTTTGCTTTTGTTCATCATTATCTTTCATCTCTGTATTCTCTTCAACTCCTGATTCAATCAGGCTTGCAGTAGATTTATCCTGTCCCCGATCATCTTCGTTCTTGTCTGCTTCAATTGTGTCACTCTTTTCCTCGTCACTATCTCCTTTACATTCAGTAGTCTTTGTTTCGTCTTCAGAGACGTTTGATGACAAATTATCAGCGTGTTCCTCGACAAGTGTTTTATGGCACACTTCAGTGTCCGGTCCAATTTCATCTGAACAAGGAGAGTTCTCATCTGGAACTCTGCAAGGAGCATCTCCTCCTTGCGTTTCCTGGCCTGTCTTTTCCTGTGCGACATTTTGATCCATTTTAGAAGGCTGATTCTCTAACTCTGCGGTTTTCGAACTGGTATCATCTCCTAAAGAAACAGGAGTTTTTTTGGACCTATCATTATTGCCAACCGGTTCTTTCGACGTGGAATTTGACGATTCATTTCCAGCTGACGTGGCGAGTGGCGGTTTTGAACTTTTCACGCCTTCTTCTCCCTCATCTGCGCTTTCGAAAGCTTCCTCCTCGTCGCTGCTCGCTCCCTCTGCGTCTTTCTTTTTTAGATCTGTATCCATGTATTAAACATACACATACACCGCAAAGCAAAAATACGACAACTCTTATTCAAGATGTACGCTGAATTTTTTCGTACAGCGAGTGACTGTGCAACCAGAGCGAGACCTGGAACGGGTCTCCTAGAAGCCTGGATCCGAATCCTGCTCACGCGTAAAATCCCGCTGATCCCACTATCCCACGAGTAAAACCGTTTCATAACAGAAATTCGGTTAGTTGAGACAGATTGAAGTAAAAATAATAATAATAAAAACAAACAAACAAAAAAACTACTACCCTTCGATGTAGAGAACGAATTTTCTGTTTATTTGTTCATGGGTCCGAAATAACTCTCCAACAGTTTCACTACGATTGTAGCATTGGTAGGCCAGAAAAAAAATTTCCAAAAAAATTTCGAGGGTTTTAATTTTTTTCTCTAAAAACACATTTGAAATAAAAGAAAATATTCATTATCCGAGCTCAGTAGCAAAATTTAGACCACTCAAATAGGTTGGACCAACCCTAATACAGTTTGTGAAGTACCATCGAACTCGCCAATGTGGGAGACTCCCTGTATGGAAACGTCAACACAACAAGAGGCTAGAACTAGCCTTTACCTGAATTTGAAGCCACAGTCCTCCCAAGGTCGTCCCTCATAGAGATTGGGTACCTGTGGAAATTTGTGGCACGAAAAAGAATTCGAACGCCAGCCATTTCTAGACTTGTGGCCTAACGGCACAAGTAATTGAAACTTCAAAGTTATTACAGTTAATAGCTTCGCTCAATTCAATTCACTCATACTGTAATTGACCGATAAGACCTGGGGGCAAGCCGAACAGGAACTCCTCTAATTAGGAAAGTAATGGGGTGTTTCTGTTAGAAGTGATGACTTTTCAGGCGCCATCTGATTTAGCGGGCGAGGTTGGTGATATCAGTGAATTATCTCTAGAATCACTGAAATGGCTTAGAAAGGCGAAATTATAAAAATCTGGGTACTACGCCTTTAAAAATATTTTACAGCTAAACAGTTTTAACTGCTAAACTCTCCGCTACTGTTGAAAAAGAGCAAAAGAAGTTCCAATACATGTTTGAATAACATAAAGACATCGCATAATATTTTACTTTGAACTGAATCGAATGTCCTTGAGGAAAACTTTTTATGTTGTCTTCAGTCAAACAATCTAGTTTTCTATTAAAGTTTTATTAACACCTACTGATTTTTATCAAGATCTTTCTGTTGACAACCTTGTCCCCGTTCAATTAAACTGGAAGCCACCAAGAATTGTACTTTTGGAAACTACAAATAAAGTACTGAAAAAGATTGTATTTCAGTTAGACAAGCGTTTAAAGGAAGAAAAGAGTCTTTTGGCTTAAAAATGGGCGGTGTACCCGAAATATAAAGAACTTGTATAACAAGGATTGCGACGTAGCTTCAGAAGTTTTCGAATACAATTCAAGTTAAGATGAGAATCGCCTGGCAAGGAATCGGCTGTACGCAGTTCATTGTGTTTCGACTATTTAGGCCGCATTTACCACTCAACTTTAAATTGTATTGCTTTTTGTTTGTGTTCTTATTGGTCTAATTTACAGCCATTTTTGCTTGTTTTTCAAACCTCGGCCTCAGACGGATCACCTGTTACCAAAATAAAATACAGAAATTGCGAATCGCCCTGTATAATTTGACTTATTTTGTGGCGGTGTCTTTTATCAATACTAATAGACAAAATCATAAACTATATATAATCCATAAAATTTTGATGCGAAACGGAATAATGAGGTTTTGGTTTTATGTAAATTTCCTTCCCACTGATATCAAATGTGCGAATGTTTATGAAAAGATCTGATTTTTTTCCCACAGCTTCTTTTTCGATCTCATTTAAAGAATGACGGAGAAAAATTTATGGCTGTAAAATGAATCTTCCTCGATGTAAGTATACTGATTTTGTCTTAATTAAGTTAATATTGGTAGAACATGTTGAATTTTGAAAGAGATATGTTGGTATAGTGTTCATATGGTGAAATTCACACAAAATGTGTTCCAAACTACACTTTAAGATCCCCAAAAAATAACTGTGATCGTATTTTCCAGTTTAAATGCATTGTTCCTCTTTGTTTCTGAACAAAATTGCACGCGCCATTACAACGAAATCATAAAACAGGCAAACAAAATTTGTCGGCGCTTTTGTGCAAATTAATACTGAAAAAGATGATTTAAGTTGCTGGACATTAGCCATGGTAAAGAAGACTATAAATTAACCTATAACTGCAAACCATGTAATACTTTTATTTAAAAGAATTGGACGATTTATAGTTAAAAAGGAATAAAACTTTCAATTAATCAGGTTAATATTTCTCAACATGCCTATACGTAAAATAACCACTAAGATCTTGCCTCGATGACGTCAATTCACTTTAGAAGTGCCTTCAACAGACACTCATTTGTTCTAATAAAAATCTTTTTTTTTCATTATTTTCTCAGCTGAATTGTCAGGCTCCAACTAAAATATACTGAGAGGGAAGAGAAAAAAAAACAGAAAACAACAATAAAATTCATCTTAATTATCTCCCAATTATCTTTTAAAAAATCTCCCGCAAAATCCAAGCCGCGAAAATGTGTACACAGATTTTCTTGAAAATGCAACGCCTTCAGTTTATAGTCGTTTTTTTTTCTTAGTTCAGCAAACGACGAAATCCCTTCTTGAATTGAGATATACTAAGCCCTGACCTACAATGCTCTACTGACCGTTTATGCTGTATGTCGCATCTGTTCGTTGAAGGAAGCTCAAATTATATTTTTTCCCGGAGGGTATGAAGAGCACCTTGCTCCAAATACAGCTTTTGTTTTTCCCGCCATATGTATAAGGTGCGTTCAGTCGCACAGCAGAACCAAACATAAGTTTAAGAACAGGAATCCCAATCGAGATTAAACGATAGCTATGTACCAACGGTAACTTGTACGACAGTCCACAAAAACTAACTCCGGCCATAATAAATTTCACTCTGAAAATGTCAAATAAAGGTGGACGGAGATAACATGAGCATCAGACGATAGAAGAGCCTGGAAAGGCAGAGCACGCAATCCAATTCTCCATTAGGACTGGAGAATATGGAAGGTGGAGATGATCGTATTGAAGTATATCTCTTTTTTGTCGCATTTTGAATTTCACCACCGGGCTTAAAGCTAGTACTGCATGTAAAAGTTCAAAACGAGCCTCATTACTTTTTTGGTTTCCAAGGTCACCTTTTTATACTATCGTTAATTTTGGTTTCTTAATAAACATCAGTATGGAACGATCTATCCCGTGCCGAAATTAAATGGTTGCAAATATTAATGTGAAACCATTTGCACAGTTTTTACTCAAAAACGTATACACAATTAGTGTTTTTTCCAACTAATTAAAGCTCTTTCCTATACTTCTTTCATCGTAAACAGAAAAACATTCAAGGATGCACTCTTTGTTTGATAAAACATGGAAGTACTCCCTGTTCATGAAGAACCCGAAGGAGCGCGCGGGAATTTTTGCGCGCTTGTTCTTCTCCTGGATGAACAGTCTAATGAACATCGGTAACAGGCGAGTATTGGAACATAGCGACTTGTATCCTCTGCTCGACGAGGACAAATCTAAAAGTTTGACAGAGAAACTCGAGCAGGCATGGCAGGAGGAGGTGAGGAATTCCCACACCAGGGGAAGGAAAGCGCGATTGGCTCGAGCCATGACGAAAGTGCTACCCTGGAGTGATTACGCCCTGGCGGGAATTTCACTGTTTATTGGTGTCGCTTGCAACATTCTACAGCCCTTGTTTCTTAGCCTTTTGTTATCATTACTCCTGAGACCTGACGCAGAGCGCCAAAACCGCTGGCTGTATACATATGCTGGCGGACTTTTTTGCAGCTCGCTGTTTCGTATCCTGGTCATGAATCAGTATCAAAGCAAGGTGAATTTTATGGGCATGCGCTGGAGGGCCGCAGCTATCGGGGTCATTTACAAGAAGGTGATTTGATAAATATATAATAATGAATTGTCGAGATTAGGCTGTATGATAAAGGAATGTGTATGCTACACGTTATTGCTTGAAAGCGAATTAAGTACGGTATTTATACAGATATAGTATTAATTGAATTGGCGTTCAAAATATCAAAGTTTAATTTAGGCCTTTGGTTATTGTCCAAGAGGTAACTGACCATGTTAGTATCAGTGATTGGTCGAATCCCAAATTAAAGATAGTCGGCTTTTCAAAATTTATTTCGTGTGGTCCTGTTGCACGGTTTGAAGACCTCTTTTGGTTAGAATACTAAATACAAATGCATGATATTGGTCGGGATATGATTAACGATCGTTCTGCATCTTATACGAATATCATACTTTCTGTAAAAAATTGCTCGAGTGAAAGTTTCTTCTCGGGCCCAGTTCAGAATCCAAGGACCGTTTTCATTTTTTCGCGGAAAGAGTGACGCATTTTTAATTCTTAAACAAGGCCGTAAATATTTGAGTCCGTTTTAAAGAGTCCTGTATTTTACCTCTCTTTCTGTTTCTCCCCCGAAGATTTACAGACTACGCCTCAAAGACCTCTCGCGTGTACCACCAGGACACGTCATAGCACTGATTACCCATGATGCACAGCGCCTTGATCAAGTCTTCCAGAAAGTGGGCTACATTGTACAGGGGCTCTTGGAGCTTGTCACTGTAACAGCCCTGATTTGGCGCCTTATTGGATTCCAGGCCGTATCCGGGATCATATTCTTGATCTTCCTTCTGGCCTATTACATTGGTATGTGGGATGTTTGCATGAAACTGCGCTTGCGCATAGCCCGCTGGACCGAGCGGAGAATGGGCACCATAAAACACATTGTGAGTGGAATCCGCACGATCAAAATGAACACGTGGGAATGGCCTTACAAGCACAGAGTAGAGGAAATACGCAGGTAATAAAGTTGTCAATATTTATTCCAAGTAAATAGGTAAAATCTCGTTGAGCACAATGATCATCTAGTGGCCCAGAAGTTTTGCGAAAAAATTTCTTTCGATCGTTTCAACGCGAAAGGTTTTCTTCAGTGAAATATAAACATCTTAGAAATAATAAAGAGATTTAGAATTACCTTTACGCAAACCGCAAACGGCAGAAATGACCACGTGACCATGTTTACCTTATATTTGCCGCTCGCTGTTTTTAGTTTCTCAGCAAGACTAGATAGTTTTGCGTTACTTAGCATCAAAGGCCAGAATTATTTTTCTCTATTAATTCTCATCTATGTTTTTTTTTTCAAAAGAAACATAAACGCGTCTGCCGTTTGCCGAAAACGCGATTGTATATCTCTGACATGCACACATTAACTAGAAGAATTGTACTTTGGCAAAGTCAGATTTGGTTGTTGAACAATACCGAAAACACTGCGCGCATGCGCATGGGACAAAACAATTCTTCACTGGGAATGTGCTCTCCACCCAGCCCTGACTGGAATGAAGATCGGGCAGAGGACTGGAGAGCCACGGTAATAAGACTGTGCGTACTGGTACTGTCATGTCAAACTAAAACGAAAGATATGTGTCATAGAACACTTGATTTGTTTAAGCTTCATTCGTTTGTGACTTGCTGTTAACTTTGGTCCCTTATAGGAAGGAGCTCCAGTATGTACGGCAAAAGAGTGCCATTCTATCCACGTTCGCCACCTTCCTGCACACCAGCTCTATTGTAGCCTGTTTCATCTCCCTGACAACCATGATAATCACAGGCGTCGAGCTCAGCGCTTACAGCATTTTCATGGTGCTCGCGTTCGTCAGAACCATCCGTCTGTCTGCCTCTTCAACCTTCGCCGCCGGCGTCAATTTCATCGGCGCGGCGAGCGGCTCACTCGGGAGAATACAAACATTTCTAGAGCTCGAGGAATCCGTTTACTCTGAAAGCAGTTACAGCAGAAAAAGAACGCGCTCAAAGATTCGATCTTTCTTAGATCTGACAGATGCAGAAATGTCTGAATATCTCTCCAATGAGGACTTGACCAAGATTTCCAACGACATTAAAGTCGGAAAGAGTGTTCCGGTGTACGAGCCCGCACTCGTCAAGCAGCAGTCTCTTGATATCCCGGATAACCCGTCAGCTGATATTCACGTGACCTTTGAAAACGTATCATGTCACTGGGGAGGCGGGAATAAATCGGTTGCGTTGAGGAATATTACGTTCAGGTCGGTCACCAAAGAGCTGACACTCATTAACGGTCCCGCAGGTTGCGGGAAATCCTCTCTGCTAGCGGCTATTCTAGGGGAGCTACCACCAACTGAAGGCCAAATCTCGAGCGTTGGAAAGATCGCTTACGTGCCCCAGATACCGTGGGTTTTTACCGACACCCTTCGAGAAAATATTCTATTTGGGAAGCAGTATAACCCGTTCAGATATCAAGCGATAGTAAACGCGTGCAACTTGCAAAGGGACATCGATAAGCTCTCCGATGGCGACCTAACAATTGTGGGAAGTAACGGCTTCACTCTGTCTGAAGATCAGAAAGCTCGTGTTGGCATCGCTCGAGCAGCTTATTCGGACGCTGATATATATCTTTTGGACGATCCTTTGAACGCCGTAGAGCCAAGAATCGCTGAGCAGGTTTTTGGCAAGTGCGTCTGTGGCCTGCTCTCAAAGCGAATCCGCATTCTTGTGAGCCGGCAGTTACAGTACGTGGAACGTGCGGATCAAATCCTGACCATGCGTGCTGGCACCATTATAAACGAAGTGACGTCACAAGTTATGGGATATAGGTCTGTGAAGCTCCATTCTCCTGGGGAATCACGGGAACGCGAAAGAAAATGTCCCAGTAACAAGACTGTGGAATTCGCGATCGAAGAAGAAATCTCCGAAAAGTACCGCACACGGACAAATCTATTTGAAGAGGAAGAGATGATGGGACCTGTGTCATTTACTGTTTACTGGAACTACCTGAGGAACGGCGCCTGTCTTCCATTTCTTGTTGTGTTTGCGTTGTTTACGTTTGCTGTTCAAGGTAAGTGATAGTCTAATGCGCCGATCAACTCGAAACTTCAACATCCCCCCCCCCGGGCAAGCCCCGGGCATTTGAACTTTTGAAGATTGGATCGTTCAAATTCCCGCCCCCTCGGGCCAAAATGGTGTTCAAATGCCCTACCTTATCGTCGGATTTGTCTGTCAAATGCCCCTCCTAAAGAACAATCGTTGTCGGCTCCTGTCATGAGTTACTACAAAAACCACAACTTTAACATTGAAACTAATGATTGGAAATTGAATTTATTAAGTCGGACAATGTATTCTGTAGTTTAAGCAAAGGTGGTTTTTCATTCTACAATGTTTTTTTTCTTTAACTGTTCACTGCTGTTTTATGGCTATTCTAAAAACCTCTGCAGACACAAAAGGGGAGAAAGCCAAAGGCGCAGCTTGACTCATTGCATAAAAAACTACATCGTTTATGAAAGAACTAGAAATACATATTAATTAGTTAGCCGGCTACGCAGAATGTTGTTCGAGTGGCAGGATATTCTGCAATTTTAAGCCAAAGCGGTTTTTCATTCGACAGTGTTTATTTCTTTCACTATTCACTGCGGGACAAAGCCGCAGCTTGACTCATTGTATAAAAAATCTACATCGTTTATATACAATCTATAAAAACAATTAATATTTAAGCACTCTCACTTTTGAAGACCTTTTTTTGTAAGCTTTCTTTGTAATGCTGTATCTCTTCCTTTAAACTCTTCCATCTCGTCCAAGCACGTGTTTATAGCTGTTTGCGACTACGACGCCCCCCCCCCCCCCAAAAGCGATTTGAAACCTGACACTTCCGGTTCAATTTTCCCCACCCCACCCAGAAAAGGTCAAATTCCCCACCCCCGGGAAGGCCTTACCCGTCAAATTCCCCACTCCCGGGCACAGAAAATAGTCAAATGCCTGGGGTTTTCCCCGGGGGGGGGGATGTTGAAGTTTCGATTTGATCGGCGCATAAACGGCAAGCATAAAAAGGGAAGGGTGGGGGAGGGGTTATCGAGGAGGATAAATATTGAAAAGTGATTGCTCAAGTAGAAGGGACCCCTCTCTCCCCTCCCACTGTAGTCTCGTGCTTTACGCTAAATTTCCTTGTTTTTCCTCCTTTCTGACGCGTTCGAGAATAATTTTCCTTTGCTCTTTTTCGCAAGATTTATAAACGTATGATAATGCTGACTATTCCGAATGTGTGGTCTTAGTTTCAGGCGCATATTGTGCCACACTAAAAGAGACTTTAATCTAAAATTTCTTTTTGAAGAATTCTGAGCAAGCACTTGCAAGTTATACCAGACCAAATGAAGAAGTCTAAACACAGAACTGTGGACTTAATTTTCCCTTACAGGAGCTATCCTTGTCCCGGATATATGGCTATTGCGCATGAGTGACTCCGCATCTCTGCTGGCCTTGGATCAGACCAGTTGGTACATTTACGCTGCCATGGTGGGTGGAGTCTTCATGCTGTCAATCATTCGTGCATCCTTCTTCTTCGCCACAACACTGCGCTCTTCTGAACGTCTTCACCAAAAGATGCTCGTCTCAGTCCTCCAAGCGCCAGTCTCCTTCGTTGACACAAATCCGGGGATTTTGACTCGTTTCTCAAAAGACATCGGTTGCATGGACGAGTTACTTCCTAGTGTGTTCTTAGGCGCTATGCAGATGGTGTTATTTGCGATATCTGCCTTTCTCCTGCCTGTTGTTCTAAACCCTTGTGTGATTGTTGTTGGAGCTCCGCTGTTTGTCTTGTTTATCATTTTCTGGGACTATTACCTCAAGACCGCGCGCCAAGTCAGAAGACTGGAGATTAGTTGCCGTAGGCCAGTGGTGTGTCATTTCTCTGAGACGCTGACGGGACTGGTGACGATAAGGACACACAGCATGCAGAAGACCTTCACAGAGGACCTCTATGGGTAGCTATTTTTTTCAAGTTATTCCGCATGCACGTTTCAGTAGGACGCATTCTATTTGTTCTGTTATTCCAGGAAAGAAATTGGACGGTTCAAATTCTTTCTAGACCTACTTCGTTTTTCTATGACTGTTCTCTCAGAATGGCTGTGACGCGTGTTCTGTTATTTTTAAACAAGAATACGAGAAGCAAAATTGTTGCAGAATAATGCATCCAGTTTAAAATTCTGCTGGTGGATCGTTTGCAAAACAACGGCTTAGGCGTTTTCTTCTTAACCTTTAGACCACGTTCAGTTTGGTAAAATCTAGACTTGAATACAGAAATAGGACGATTTTTAGAAGGTTGCTCTACTGATCTTTAAGTCAAGTTAGAATACCAAGTTCCATTTTGTGTTAATTTAGTTACCAGGACTCCCACAGTCAAGGATGGTCCGCAAACATTTCTTGTGGAGGCTGGGTCGGGTTTCGCCTCGACATGGTGTGCGTGGTTTTCATGATGGTGGTGACTGCTGGTGCATTTTATGTCAGGTTGGATGCAGGTGCGAAAAATAATCAACTATTCCTGATTTAGCAGGAAGACATTACCATAAAAATTTAGAATTGCGATAACCCCTCGTCAACTCAGATTAAAATCTGCTTTCCTTGTTTTACCACAGCCATTTCATTACAAAAAACTTGTCTACGGTTTTTCTAATTCAAACAATTTTAAGTTTCCCGCCAAACGGTTCGCGCGCACCAAGTAAGAGATACAATTGTGGTTAGCCCTTGCAACCGAAGAAGTGTCCTATGCACTATCAGGGGCACTATTGACAGGGAAGAGGTACCGCCAGTGCGCCCTTCCCTCTCCCCCCTCTTAAAAACTCCTAGATCCCCGCTGTACTCTATGCCCATCAAGAGCATATATTGTTTGATAATACCGTTGTAAACATTAAACGTTTTTGTAACTGATACCAGTATTTCCAAAATAAAGATACCAGTGATTTCACTGAGTGCTCAATCAAAAATTATGCCCCTCCTGCGGAGCTGATTAGGATGCTAACAGTCGCCTATTTCTAAGTTCTAATAGAAAAAAAACCCTTTTTTCAGTAAGACTGATAAGAATGCATTGCTTTCAGCACTCACCATCCTGTCGCTGATCTACGTGCTGCAGTTATCACATGACATGTCACAGAATGGGATCAAACGCTGTCTGGAAGTGGAGAACTACATGAGCGCTGTGGATCGTAACCTGGCCTGCTCTGGGATCGAGCCGGAGCCTGGATACGGTATTGAGATGCAGCCTCCTGTACCGTGGCCTAAAGATGGCGTAGTAAACTTTGAGTGCGTATCGTTAAGCTACAGTAGAGAAGGGCCGCGAGTTCTGAAAGATATCTCCTTTACCGTGCATCCTGGAGAGAAGTTTGGCATCGCTGGGCGACCAGGCGCGGGAAAGTCATCTATTGCACATGCGCTATTTCGAATGCCGGAGTGCGGGGGCAAGATAACAGTGGACGGTGTGAGAATCAGTAACCTTGAGCTCCAAGCCAGCAGGCGTAGCATGTCAATCATTACCAAGGAACCAATTCTTTTCATGGGCTCACTGCGCATGAACGTTGATCCATTTTTGAACCACACCGAGAAGGAAGTATGGGAAGCACTCGAAAAGTGTCACTTGAAGTCCTGGGTGGAGAGCCTTCCAAAACAGTTGTACCAAGACCTTGTGGACTGTGGCGCTGCACTGGGACCCAGCGAGCAGCAACTGATCTCCTTTGCGCGTGCGCTTCTCCAAAGAAGCAAAATCGTGATAATAGATGAAGCGACATCTTCGGTGGATTACCGGACCGACCGGCTAATCCAGGAAGTGATTCGCACGTGGCTCGTGGACTGCACCGTCATCACAATCCCCCATCGCCTGAGTACAGTTATCGACTACGATCGCGTCATGGTCCTGGAGAGAGGAAAGATCATCGAGCTGGACAAACCAGAAGTTTTGTTGCGGAAGGACGACGGTTACTTCGCTCACTTATACGGAAATCAATGCCCATCCTAAAATTAACAGTACTGGGGAAATGAAAAGCCAAATTGTAATAAATGAAATCAGGGAAAGAGACTACTTTGGTGAGCCACATCAGAATCGGTCCTCACACTAATTAGAATGCTGTCTGGTCCGTTGTAATCTTAACTTCTCAAAACTATTTTATTTATTTCTTGACTACTTTCTGGTGGTTTAAAATTCAAACAGACACGTAGAACTGATTAAATAAACGACTCAAAGGAGGGAAAGTTGCACGTTAGCTTTTCAACATCGGGATATCGTTTTTCGTAATTTGGATTGTCTAATTTATTTTGATTTCCAAGGGGCCAGGCTTATGCGATTTTTATTTGTTCTGATAGCTGCTACGGTCTAGTCATGTGGGATGGTCTGATTTTAATTTCGCTGTCTATATGCAGCTCTGGGTTTGTTCAACCAGCGCACAGCTCCATTAGAAACCTTTAGATTCTAGTGCGAGCAAGAGAGTTTCCCGATAGAGAAAGAGTGCACGCGTGAACTAGTGTCATTTTGGCGGGAAAATGAGATAACCGGTCGCGTCGTCAGCAATGACGACGGCGACAGCAACGACAACGCCGCAAAGTAACAGATTTAATGAGAGAAAATATCTCTCTGCACGTGCATTTTACTTTTTAGTGCATTTCTTTGCCGTCCTCTGAAGAAGAACAACGTGAAATGACCAAATTCAAGGTCTTAGGGAGAACGTGAGCACATGACAATGAATATTTTATTCTCTTTCTTAACTTGAACGACACTCCTGCCAATTTGGTTCAAGGGTTTTTCGCCATTTCTGTAGAATTTGGACTAGTTGAAACAATCGCGAAGTAGCAGAAATGAAATAAAGATATATTTTCAAGTGACGCTTTCGTTCGTCGCGGCTTAAGTTCCCTACTTTAAGAAACCACAACGGCAACGCCAACGAAATCGTCGCTTGAAAATATAAGTTCGCGTTACTTGTACTACTTCGCGATTATTCCAATTCGTTCAACTTGTACAATGTGGCCGAACTATCCAGTAACAGAACAGGTGAAAACGGCGTTCAAGTTGAGACAGAGATTAAAAAAATTACCGTCATGTGCTCACGTTCTCCACAAAACTTTGAATTTGGTTATTTCACGTTCTTGTTTGGCCGAGCAAGGTGGAGAAATGTACCAAAATTTATAACGCACGTGCAGGGCCTTTGTTTTTCTCATTATATCCTATTGTTTTGTGACGTTCTTGTTGCCGTCGCCGTAGTAGCTTCTTAAAATCTTTATTTACTACGGAGACTACGTCATAGTGGCGTAATCACGTTCTCGAAACGGAGATGATCTCGTCTTTTTGGAATCACGGAAGGGATTTTTGCTATCATCATTCTAAACAACTGCTTCAAGTTTGCCGGTAGCTTACAAAGAGTTAAACGAAGCAGCTCCTGGCCATGGGATAAATGTCTTCTTGGTACTTTGCGGCAAACTTGAAGTCAAATTTCGCAGTCGTAGTCGTCCTCTTACTAGAATAAAAAGGTCTCTATTAAACTCGCCTAATACGGCAACGAAACAAGTTTTGTAGTACCGGTTAAAATAGGGTTAAAATAAAAGCAGAAATGAATACTTACGGGCTTTAACTTCTTATGAGTTGATAGGAATAGTTAAAAAAAATACATATTTTTCATTGATTATAAGTAATGGTAAGACAACTATTGATGTGATAATCGGAAAAGTTACATTTATTTCCTCAGCAACCATGAGGCAAAAAAACCCTAAATTTTTGTCTGTATTTATCTGCCAATCAAAAGGTAACGTAATTAAACTTAATAATTGAAAACAACTGTTTTTCTTTTTATTCCCGTAATGTATTATTCTAGAAGTCTACATAGGGTGGAGTTTTGCGGTGACATAATAGACATGCGCATTATGTTCGTTTACTGTCTTCGCCAGAGCTTTGTGGTTTTGAAAACGTTACTTGAACGCTGACCAAAAAGAGTTCTAGGCTCTGGCTGAAAGGATGTGTAAAACAGACGAAAAAATCCCCAAAAGCTATGGTACTGCATATCTGTATAAGAGAGCACCTCTCCCTTACCTCCCCAAAGCGCGGGAACACAGGTAATTTTTGGCGAGGTACCGAATTTGCTCTGTAAATGATCGCAAGAGAGCATTTGATAACCAGCATTAGTTTACACCAAACCAGGCGATGGTACTTTTCGTCGGCGTCCTTTGACCAGGTATAGCCGTGGCCATTTTACAGTTCTGTGCTTAGTGACCTGGCCTTGAATTGGAAGCGAGGCTGCGGGATCTACCTTAGCCTCGCTTCCAACCCAAAGCCAGGTCACCAAGGACACAATTGTAGAATGAGCTATTCCAGTGGAGCTATTCGAAAACTGGGAAGTATTTGTTTTTGCACCTTCCGGCGTTGAGCTCCCCACGATTCACTGGTTTTGTATATACTAAAACAATTCACCTTTCCATCGTCGGCACAAAGTGGTTGGATATATACTATGGACAACGACTTCTAGAGTTGCGTGACAAGTTTCAAACACCGAGAAACCGTTAACAGTAGAAGCCCACAGGCGTTTAACGTTGGGACACTATATTGGAAAGTAAAGCCCTTGATAATTATAGCCATTTGTCTCATGATTTAGTCAGTTAAGATGAATTAAAAAAACTCTCTTGTTGCGTATTCCAAAGGATTTTTGTTAACAGGACTGACAATGAACAACAAAAAGACACCAAAAAATATTTTTAAATTGTGAAATAGCTTTAATTACCAAAAATGGATTTCAAAACAACTGATCATAAGCACAATGCTAAAGACTTTTCAACTAAATAATTGTAACCATTCCACATGCACTTTTCCGTCTGTGTTAACTTGTCGCACTTCATCAAGTATGATCTTGTTTTACCTTCCTTAGAATAATTACAATGTTTCAGTTAAATCATAAGTCAGCTTTTAACCTTTTCTCAGATAGAAAAGAAACTATTTTTCAACTCTTTCTCCAGCTTTGTAACATCTTCCAATGACTACTGGAAAAGTCTCTGAAGGCAGGTTATCACCTTCGTCTTCTTCTCGTACGCTAACAGTAATTACAAGTTTGGCAAAACTGAGTACTTTCTAAAATTCTCAGTGCACAACACAGCGAATTCACTATGGCAATTCCCCTTAAACGATTCAAAGAATTGCTTAGTTCTAATTATTATTATTACCTTTTTTTTATTTATTCATTTATTTATTTTTTTATCAACGTATTTTCTTTTTTTTTATTTAGCTTTTTTTTCCCTTCCCATACAAAGCAAGCAAGATCATGGCCATTATAAAGTAGACGATCACCTTAAGATAAATAACGAGGAATTCTGGCAAATTGACCGACACAATCAAGAAAGAAAGCCATGGGTATGAAAAGCTACTTTATACAACCATGCTTACAAGCCTGGCCATCCAGATTTGAAAAGTTCATACATTATTATTCAAACTGAATTTCCCCTCGTCAGAGTCATGAAAATCACGCCTGATAAAGTCAGCCAAGTGAACCTATTTTGAGGCCCCATTAGGTACTGTTGGGATAACAGTTATTAAACACTAGACTTGTTTTACAAGTTGTGTTAAAGAAAAAACGAGGAAGAAAACGCGAATTTTGTGGGATGAGCTAAGGGAGGAGCTCTTGGCGCCGGGACCGCTAGATCAGTCGAGAATAGAAGCAAAGGCCTTTTGACTGAAATTTCTGCAAGGCTGATCGGACTGCGTAGAAAACTTAACACGATAGCGACATGATAGAGACCAAACCGAGAATCAACAGAATGCGGCAACCTTGGACAGCTGAAATTTGAGTCAATTATATTTTTTGCTAATTAGATCTTTTACAGATCCTGCGTATCCCTGCAGCGTTTTCGTTGTGCGTTTCCTTGCTTATTGTTTACTTTTGGCTGAAGTCTACTTATTTTATTTACTATTTGAAAAAAGAAAGATTCAACCCCGTGATTAAATCTGGTATTCGAAAGTATATCGAACCAGAGATACGGACTGTTATAGGCATTCGTGGTACACGAGATATGTCGAATCCCTTCCCCCCCCCCCCCCCGCCACATACCCACGCACCCGAACCCCTAATGGGACCTCCTACTTTAAACAAAGTAAACACTCATACCTTTAAACTGAGTACCAGAGGTTTTTCTCCCAAAAACAACCGCGCATAATCTCAATGTCTTCTTTCAGCTGCGTTATCGTATCTAAAACAAATAGTCCAGATCGTATTGGAATTTGGAAATGTTGGTTTTTGAGGAGAGGGTAAAACCGGCGTACCCGGAGAAAAACCTCTCGGAGCAAGGATGAGAACCAACAACAAACTACATAAGATGTCAAATCCGGGAAACGAACCCAGGCCACATAGACCCTTATCACTCGGCGGCCATGTGAGTCTCGGAGGAATAAAAAACTTTGTTTTTTGCACGGCAAGCCTCGGCCAGACGGGAATTCAGTGCGAGGCTTGCCGTGCAAAAACAAAGCTTTTTATTTTCCTGAGACTCAACATGGCCGCGTGTGATAAAGGTCTATTGGTGGGAGGCGAGTGCTCTCACCACTGTGAAACACTATCTGTTTCTGGAAACATCTCGGACAATAATTTCCGGATCTTGCCCTAAAAAATTTGATATTAAAAACTAATAATATACATCCGCCATGGATGTTTTGCACATTTTCTTCAAGAAGTTCGCGAGAAAACCTCTAATAACCAGGCCTTAGCACCTTTATATAGCTAGTCATCTTTTCATTGATCTTACATTTCAGTTTGTCTCTTTGCTATACCATAGTCACGTGGTCGTGCTCAGAATCACAGGTAACAAAGTGCGTGACCTTGGTTGTCGTCTCAGTGGTCACCTTGCAATTGGTGTGCCTGTGCGCTTCATTACCAGGGTTTCTCGGACGTGGCTCTTTACGGCACTGACTGGAACTTTTCAAATCTGAAAAGATACATAACATTTGTTTTATTTTAACAACGAGAAAAAGGCGTCTAAAATTTAATAACGTTGTTATAAACATCTTGGATACTAATGTATGGTTTCTGATCAACAGAGTTGATGAGGTAATTTGGCCACCGTAAAGAGGTTCGAGTGTTCACTTTTCGAGCGTAAGCCCTTCGTCAGAGCGAGTCTGTTCTACAGAGGCTAGATTACCTTATCAACTCTGTTGATAAACAAAACATTCGTTTCTACTCCCCACTGACGCAGCACCACTGTTTACAAACTAGCCTCCCCCACCCCCCGTTAAAAAAAAAACACACACACACCCTTCGTCCCGAGGTGTTAAAGTGGTATTTGTACACTTTTGGATAGTTCAATGCTCCGAATGGACAAGTAATCTTGTCGACTCGAGTACCTTGTTAAACGATCAGGGATAAAAAGATATAAAATACAACAAGAAATCTTAACAAAAGATCTCAGTTTTGGTTCTTACCTTGTCCTTCAAAGCCACCTGGCGGCTGTGTATCCTGCCTCGGAAAAACTTTATCGCGTCCATCCAAGCCATTTGGTCGCTGGGTGTCCTGCACCGGAAGAGGCTCCGGACTATCTTCACTCTCCTGGACGGGCGAGGAGGTGTCTCCATTCGGCAGAACCACCGCCATTTGTGTCTCATTTGTTTCAGCTCCACCTTGTAGTTGCTCCAAAGGGTTTCTGATATCCACCGGTGTTTGTAACTCATCTATTTCACTTCCTGTGTCTTCACCTTGTAGGTGCTGTAACGGGATCCCGCTCTCGATCTCGGCATCACCAGGCGCTGCGTTGTGTCTCCTCTTAACCGCTTGCTTGATGTTAGGTTTAAATTTCCAAACCAAGCCTACCAAAGCAAATGCAAAGATGAGGCCAACAATAACGCCAACCATTTCGGATAGGGAAAATGTGAAACCTTTAGAGTCATCGCTTTTTACTTGTTCCCCTCGGTTCTGAGTTCCCTGCTCTTCGTTGCTTCGGTTTCCTTGTGCAGTTATCTTCGTTGCTGTTGGGTACGGGGTCGATAATGTCACCGCTGCTGAACGACTTGGCACAGTTGAAGATGTGCTGAGGCTCGCTTTAAAGACCGCTTTTGTTGCGATGGAGCCAACAATAACGCCAACCATTTTTGATGGGGAAAATGTGGCACCTTTAGAGCCATCGTTTTTTTCTTGTTCCTGTCGGTACTGAATTCCCTGCTCTTCGTTGCTTCGGTTTCCTTGTGCAGTTATCGTCGTTGCTGTAGGGTACGGAGTCGATAATGTCACCGCTGTTGAACGACTTGGCATAGTTGAAGCTGTGCTGAGGCTTGCTTTAGAGTCCGGTTTTGCTGCGGTCTTAGGGCACGATCGCAGATAGGTGCACTGCATACCTGCTGCTACCCCAGAGACTTGACATGCGGGAATAACAATGTCTTTGCCATCGTTACAGCAATAGGAACAGGGTTTGCAAATTGACAGCAGGCCATCTGGGTAGGCCCCTACTTTACATTTGCCACACACCGCCTTTGAAGTCAGTGTACAAGCTTTACTGGTTTCTCGATACTTGAGGCAGTTCTCGCAATCCTTGCAAGCACCAGGTTCGTTTGCAGAAGAGTATGTTTCACCCAGAACGCACGGTTGGCATACTATCGGTGTTTGCGGAGTTATGACGTCACCACAGTTGACCGACAAGCCATATCCTGCCGGACATTTCAAGCAAGGAACACACTCATACTCTCCGGTGACTTCATCTCGTTTCGTAATCATGCCACCTGGACATAAGGCCGCAGTTTGAACCCCAACATCTAGGATAAACAAATTGTGAACAAAAGTATTGAGTACTGGTAAAAAATGAAAACCAACTATAGTCGCAGCTGTAATATTAAATAAACTGACATCTGATGTTGGCTGATAATTCGCCTTTCAGACAAATAATTCTTAATTTTTAAGATGCGACTGCACGTTATGTTATGTTCTATTTTTTTAATACAACGAACAGTGTAAAACTCGCGTTTTGATTGGTTTAGCCGAGTTTGTGATCAGACTATAGACGCACCATTGACGTCATCGAGTGGTGTGACCGGTGCAAGTGATCAGAGTCTGGAGTCGAGCCAGAGTCATTGGTCAACAAAGTTTTGCTGACTGTTTTGACAAGTAGCATCCTCGGAAACCTGGTAGCAGTCAGTAGGGTGCCGGCAAAGTGGCTTGACGAAAGTTTTCAAGAGCCGTTCTTGAAAACTTTCGTCAAGCCATTTCGCCTGCACCCTTCTGACTGGGCCAGTAGCGGACAAACGTAAAAACACAGACAAATTTTCGTAGGAAAGCAAAACTGTCCGATGGAAAATTGGATAAAGACCATTGATTTTACAACGTGACCAAAAAATTGAGAATTGTTTGACCTTAACCCTTATACTCAAATTTAGGGGAACACAATTGCGTGCGTGTAGTAGCCAAAAAGTTTGCTTGAAAGTTTTTTTTATGAGGCTTAGTAAATCTGATGTTCGCTCACGAAATGTGGTCCAATGGCTTGGTTGTGGTAAAATCCAAAAACGAAAATGTCAAAAATATGTTTTACTGAACCATATGGACAACCAGTTCAACAGATGGCTTATTGAAACAAAGGTTCTTTCTGTAAGCCGAAAGAAAGAATATAAAGAAAAGGCTTTTTTGCGTTTTTTAGGCGAGCAGAGTCAAGCGCGAGTCACGCACAGCGCCCTTCTCGCTGTACGTGACCCTCGCTTGCCTCCGCTCTCGTGAAAAACGCAAAAAAAAAAAAAAAATGACACCTGGTTATTTCTGTTATGGTTCCAAAGGCTGCCCAACAGACTCCCCCTATAGTGGCGGCAGAATGATTAACGAGTGTGACTGGACCCTAGGAAGGGACAGGGTCTCCCTTCCTGCTCCTCCCCCGACCTCAAGCTACGCCCATCGACCATTCCGGTAGTTAAGGACGGTGCCTACTATTGTTACTGCGCATACATCTGCGCATCTCGAGATACTCGGATTTCCTATGGGTGGTGCCTGCTAATACAGGGACATTTTTGCGCGGTTTAAAACTATACGGAGAAAACCGAACTTTGGAAGTGCTCTTGGTATCTCAAAAGAAAATAAGGGATAACCATGCATTTTTCAGAAATAATTAAGCTTCAATTTAAAAAAAAATCTCATACATCGCTTTATATTTTGGCACTTTTTAGAAATATTGTTGCTTAATTATCTTTAAAAAAAAGCGTGGTTACCCCCAATTTTCTTTTTGGATTCCAATAGGTCTTGCTAAGATCTGCTTTTCCCGCATAGTCATAAACCGCACAAAAAAACTTCTTTATTATTAGGCACCGTCCTCAATTTTTTTTGCGCGTGCTCTATGAGCAAGAAATTACTCAATTTTAGACCGTTTTGCAATGTGACCAAAAAATTTAGAATTGTTTGACCTTTACCCTTAAACGGATCCAGATTGAGCTTATTTTTCTTACTTGATAGCGTTTGTACACAGGCAATTGTCAGCAGTATCCGCTCCAACATCATGTGATAGTCAAAAGTGGCGCTTCGGCAGAACTCTATAAAATAAAGATTGAATTATTCAGCATAACGTGTTTTATACAGACAGACCAATAACAATGATTTCTTTGTGGGTGGTTAAACGATCTATTACAGCGAAATAAGTCTGTCTTCGTGTTTCCTGGTTTGGGCACTTACATACAAACATTAAAACATGAGCGGTTAAAAGTACAACTTATAGAAGATTTGTCGTCAAAAAACGTTTCATACAGTACAAAAGCCACAAATGTTTCATTTACCGCGACTGAGACAAAGGCAAACAAGCGATACTGAGGGGAAGAAGGGCAAGCGAACACGCACGAGAAATTACTGGTGAAAACGCGAAACGAGTAGGGCTAGCGCTGGCGCACCTTCCTCTCCTTTCCGCGCGCGGCCGCGCTCCCCTCTCTTTGCGCGCTCGTTCGATTCCCTCCCGCTTCGTAGCATTTCAGTGTCATGCAGGCCAACACTTACTGTTCTGGCACCAGTTGTTCAAAGGGCGGATAACTTTATCCAGTGGATAAGTCACTATCCAGTGGTGCAAATGTACTCCAAACAACGCTTCTGGCAAGTTTTCCACACAATCCCATGCTTAAATTAGACATACGCTTCTACTCTAAACACAAACTATAGAACTATAAGGAAATTCTTGCACACATTTATTTGCCGCATAGCGATCTATCCAGTGGATAAAATTATCCGCTCTTTGAACAACCGGGGCCTGTTCTATTTGGATCAACTGTTTTCGCTGGTTGAGTTTTACGCGTTCTGTAGAACAAAGAAAATCTCTGGTTGCTTTGGTTAGTCACATTTTTTTAACCGTCACTGAACTCGGCTGAAACACTGGATGAAACGTTTCTTTTCACACCGTAACGAAGTGAAGAAAACCTGCTTGAAGTAGAAATGGCCCTAATAGAAACCGAGTTAATTCTTTTCATGTTCGTCCATTTGGCCAGTTACAAATAAACAGCTCTAAGGGAAGTGGTGTTACTGAAACGAAACTTCATGGAACCTCTATCTTAGGTTCCATTGTCATTCATATCATCAAACTAACGAATTTTTGCCAAACATAATGAAAAGAGTGGAGTTGGTTGCATTAAATGTTTAGAAATAATAAGATATTTGCTACAAACTAACCTCCACAGGTCTTCAAGGTTATTCAAATTCAACAGGTTGCTTATTATCGTCACCGCACCTGGATCATAAAGGAAAACACGGGAAATAAGAATGACAAGGATTTCCTTCCTGAAATGAAAAACTTTGACAGGAATCGCGCGGCAAACAAAGCATTTTTAAACCTCACTTCCGTTAGGAAGTAACGGACTTTGTGATCACAACTCTGCAATGGCGCCGGCCGGTTTCCCGGCGCCTAGCTCGCAAAGAGAAAATTGCACAGGTTTTAAACCGCTTCAAGTTTTCAAATCTGTTCTGAAGCCTGGATTTTGAAGAAAAACGAAATTGCTTTATTTCTTTTAGAACTCAATTTTGATTTATAGATTTTTTTTTCCAATTGAACCAAGTAAAACTCTTCCGCCCGGCCCTCGGCAAATTAACTGCGAACTTGAAAGTTACCGGCTCCGAGTATCGATGCGTGGCTTCATAGTGAGTTTATTTCACTCCGTAACTGCTTGAACATAGCTTTCTTAGTTACTTGATTCGGTTTGCCAAGATACCATTCAATTAAAAAGTCCGGAAATTCCGGTTAAGAAAACGTCAAACAAGCTGAAACGACCCGAAAAGTTTCCGATTTGTCCATGCCCACTCGGGCCAGGTCTAGTCCCCACGTTTCTCCGACGTACGTTCTTGATTGCGTTATTCAGTTTCGGTTGGTGTAGAAAACTTATGAATAGGACGAGTTTATTTTAAAGTCGGATTCACTTGAGCACATTAAATCTTTGCGAAACTATAAACAGAGTGGAAAGCGGCTCTTGTCAAACCATGAGTAAACAAACATGTTTGAAAAAATTTCCGATTAGGGGGAAGTCCGCAGTTGACAGGTAGAGACTGATTCAGTCACCTGAAATATATCCTCCATCACTAAACCGTTCTCTTCTGGTATGACACGCCTTACTAAGTATCGTAAGAACATTGAAATAAAAACAGGTGCAAAAATTGCCTTCACTTTAGCGATTTTTTTCTACATCGTGAAATTCGACAATCTGCAGTGAGGCTGTAACCGGAGAGCGCGAAGTCGCGCAACAATCACACGACTCTAAGTGCCTCCAGATCTGTTACTCCCGCAGGCTGATTGATATCTGACCGGACAGGAAAAAAAAATTTCCATCGCTTAGTATATTTGAAAAGGTACTTCGTAAGCACTTTCCAGTGTCATGAGTCATGATTTTAAGCACCAAAAAAATCGGCTTTCAGTCGCCCAACATAAGCTACAAAGGTAGCTACAATGAATTTAAAAACTGAAACAAGTCGAAAACAGGAGTACATTATTTTCGGACAGGACGTGATGAGAGACACCTTTGTGGCTGTGTGAATTCATCCAATCGGGCACAAACATTCTGGAATAATCATGTAATAAACCGGACTGAGCCACTGAGAACCTCTTTTTTTTCTATTTAATTTACTTACCTTGTTGTTGATATTGGCAACTTAAGACCAAAGGCTGAGTATTTAATGCTCCTACCGCAAGTATCAGTATTAAAGGGCGCGTTTAAATAAATTTGTACTGGTACTCCGGGCTGAACCGCACTGAACCGTTGGCTGCTGAGAATTCAAGATTTTACGTCCCACTTTAAACACGTTTTGAACTCGTGGAACAAGTCATGGGGACTTGGCCCCTCAAATTATGCTGGTCCCTGCGTGTGGTTCGTGGGACAATCCCTAAGCCCTGCGACAAATGAAAATAAACCTCAGTATTTTCGCTCCCATAACCCCTTACGAACTCCGTTTCAAGATGGCGGCCGACGGTGAGGTTGAACAAGTGTTCAACATAAGTTTTGTTTGTATTTAACGCCTTGTTTGAATAGCTGTTGTTTTTCTGTTCTGAATCAGTAGTATACCGAACTCTAAAAAAAAAAGCCTTTTCGAAATTGTAAATGACTGACTAATTTTATAGATCGACAATGTGCTGTTTTATTGACGTGTACGTCGTACATTTCAATTTTTCTGCGGCTTATTTTGTAACTTCGGTTTGACTGTTTGGGACTGCTCCTTTTTCGTCTCTACGCTTCACTGAATTTCAGTTAGCCTGCAATGCAGGCGTATTTTTGGAGCGGGAGCGCTGAATAATCCTTCGTTGCTGTCATCTTGGGCGAGGAAGCGCGAGAGGGCTGGAGCGAGTCAAAAGTGACCCTAAGGGAGAGGACGACTGGCTGAGAAATTAAGGAGGGGGGAGGGGGAGAGGAAGGAAAAATACTAAATAATAGTTTTTTTTCGTTCTCATTTCCGCCCCCTCCTCAGCCTCCTTAAAATACGCGAACTAAATTTATTATTCAGCGCTCGGTCATGAAAAACGCCTGCACTGCAGGCTAAATTTCAGTGAAAGCGCCCTAAATTTTGCAATTTCAATGTGTAACAGGTCCCCGCTTCAAGGGACTTGCACCCGAGACCCGTCCTGTCGTGTAAACCTTACAGCTGTACTTTTCCCTGAAAACAGTCCCTGCGACAAGTCCCCTCGTGTGTGCCGACCTTTCTAAGGCTAGCGATTGACTCCCGGGGGGGGGGGATACTCCCCGGAATTCTTGGTGGGGGTGTGCCGCTCGGGTCTTCAAATCCCGACCTTATTTCAGACCTAAACATGCCATTTTCCACACCCGTTTTCAGACCTGACCTCTAAAATTTATACCCGTTTTTAGACCTGATAATTATGCATCAGCGCCGAACGGAAGTTGACGCAAGGAGTAAAAGTAAGCTGGAATGACATAGTTTATCTATTTCTTTTTCTCGCTATCAGTTAGTCGTTCCAGTTACGTACTGAGAAGAAAAATATGTTTGTAAGCTTTTGTAAATGTTCCCCGCCTCAAAAACCCGACCCGATTTCAGACCGTAATTGTCAAAATCTATACCCTATTTCAGACCAAAACGGCTCAAAAACCATACCCTTTGGGGCGGCACATACCTATATACCTTATATAGGGGAGTACCCCCCCCCCCCCGGGGATTGACTCCACTTTGAGTATTTTGCGCCATATTTAAAATCTTTAAGATGACGTAACAGCAATAACTACGGTGAATTCTCATCAATTTGGAATACGTCGATATACAGTTTGGGCAAATTTTTAGGGATAAATGAGCTGTGAAAACGATACCGGATATTGAGAATAGAGACTCCTCCTTATATCGAGCGTCAGTGGGTGCGGTTATACGGGGCACTTTTAACGTGGTAAATGACCCTTTCACCACGGGGAAACAGCAGTAGTGAGTGTGACCAACATTTTCCAAGGTAAATTTCCCGTGGTAAATATACATGGATACGTCAAAAAGATCGCACGAAGCGCCCATGTGTTGTTAAGTTGCAATGGTGTTTTGATGTCCAAGGTACAAGAGCCAATCACTATGCTCCGTTTAACATCAGCAGGGAGCCGCAAAGGAAAAGTGGGCTTTCTTCGCAGGTTTCACTCGCGCCGTTGCCGGGACATTTTTTTTTACCTTGGCAAATCACAAAATAGGATTATTGACTACAGTCGATCACAATTATCTGTCACGGACTTCCCTTTTAAACTAGAGAACCTAGACAGAAGACAGAATTCGTGGGCCTCGGACGACGACCGGAAAATGAATGACTCTTCTTCGATCGGCGCGTCCTAACGCTACAAGGTGATCTGGACTCCAGTGTAATGGATACTGGTGAACAACAAGAACATTGAACTAGTTCCGGTTGCTGTCTGAAACTCACAAACATTTTTTGCTTAATTTTTCCATTTGACTATGTTAAGTAACGGACGAAAACTTGAAATTTAAACACGAATACTGCTAAAATAATTATTCTCGATCCACCCGATGATACGGCTTATATCAGACAGCCGGGCATGACTCTGTCACGTGACTGTGACTGAAAGAATTTTTACGTTGACTACGCACAAATGAACACTTGGTAAGAAATTTGAAAATCTATAATGGTTCTTCTTATGTTTCACAAGTAAAAGCAGTTCAGGTTTTTTAAATAATAAAACAAATGATGAAAATTGTTCAGAAAGTATCGCTATTCATGGTCATGATGATGAGGTCAAGTAAGAGACAACTCGATGTTTCGGCCCAGTGAACTACACGTTGGAAGCACATTTTGTCTATGTATATTATATAGATAGATAAATATGAGCGTATATCAATCAGTACTACACATTTGCCTGTCTTTCACAGCTTTCAAGAACTGTAACACATGAAAGTTTAACTTTGTCCATGCCGTTCAACAATCGACGAAAACATGTTTATGTTTGTACCGTCAACAAAATTCCCGGGGGGGGGAGGGGGGAGGACTCTCATATGAAAGGGGCGGGAATGCTCGTCGAAAATTTTCAATTAAACCCCTAGAGGAGACCAATCTGGGCATGGCCCATACTTTTTTGACCCCCTAAAAGAGACCATTTTAAAACACAGATAAGTAAAAAATACAGTAACTTTTCGCGTGCAACCCTAAACGAGACCTTCACGGCTAAATATAATGGTGCTTTACCCAGAACACCCTAAGTGAGACCAAAATCCGAAATTTACACCCCTAAGCGAGACGACGAGCATCCTCGCCCCTTTAATATGAGAGTCTCTCCCCGGGCAAAATTCATCGTTTGTCATATTCCCTATACGAGTTTGAACAAAATTAGACAGTTCTCGTTAGATCGGAAAAACAATCAAATAAAACTGTTCCATATATATCGAATAAAATATCCGAACAGAAGATCACAAACCTACCGTTATTTTATTTCCAGCTGGTAAATATACTGTGTAAAGCTAATTAGGAAGAGAGGAAATCGGCTTTCATTGATGTCTCGCATGGTGTAGTGTAGAGTTCAACGACAGGTCAGCCGCCAACTTTTGCAACTCTCTCCATGCTTGATTTAACTTCAGTCAACCCGTGTTAACGTAAAATTGAAGAACACGCCTTGACGCAAATTTACAGGTAAAGAACTAGTATAAATAATCATGTTGATGAAAGAATTGCTGAGGAAGATACGAAGATAAGTGAAATGTCAGGGCAACTTTTTGCGCCGCTGTGGATTGGATGGAAGAAAATTAACATTATTCCGGAATAACATAAAACGGAATAGTGCAGATTACGCACCGTCTTGAGCCAAGATGTACACCTTAGCGGGAAAGGAAAAGTGAACTATAGTGGCGCCACCTTCAGCTGAACGTGACTAAATACAAAAGTGTGCGTGTCAGTGCGTTATAATACTATGTATGCAAAATACTGCCAGGTGACTATGCACATGCATGTTGATCCTGTATGACCGGATTTAATAGGCTATGTTCACACTCGGCTCCCGGGCATGGTGCCCGAGTGCGATTCTCGCTGAGCATTAATGTGATGCACCCTTTTATCAAGACTCCACGCCAGAATTCGGGCACGGTGTCCCTGCTCAAGTAAAAGGTCGAAACCTTGTATCCAGGCACTGAAGTAGACCTGTACCGGGTCCCTGTGTGCACGCGTTTGCATTTTGTGCCCACCGTCAAGGCACCAGTGCTCGGGCACTAAGTGTGAACATAACTTGAGACTCACAAACGCATTTAACTGAACAGTAAGTACTTTCTGACGAGATGTCTGATTACCAACCAATTTCTCCCTGCAGAATTTAAAAGAAACGTATAAAAACAGTAAAGAGAAATAGCATCCATGACAAAGAAAAAAAAACAGGGATGAAAAAATCGACGTTCTGTCTTACTGCGAAAAATGCCCCGTTAGTAAACAGGAAAGGATTAGATTTGATGTACTAGATTAGTGAAGGAACAAAAAAAATTCGGAAATGTATTTTTCCCGTTCAGCGTGGCACAAAAACTCCACGTAAAAAACAACAGCTTAAGAGATTAGAAAAGACAGTATCCAGCTGTTGAAAGGTTATCACTTAAAAAGTTACCACGTGAACAGCAATCACCACATGTCAGGAAACTGCAGACTCCATGTCCATAGCGTCTGGAGCTGAACAAGCTGGATCTTCGACCCTTCGCTAAATTGTCCACGGAACCTAACTGAACTATGGTCGGGTTGACATATTTTGTACAAATCTATGCAAAAAAAAAATGCATATATTCCAAGAAACGACGTGAATTGGAGCCGAATTGTATGACAGACATTATGGTATATATGCCTATCACGTGACGGGCTCTAAAATTAAAGGAACTACTCGCCGTTGAGTATTTTTGGGGACAAGCCACGTACAAATGGAACAGGTACAACATAAATACGCTGATACATACCGAGGAGTACAGTTGAACTCCGCTTTGCCGCCGGCGTCCGTTTCATCCCAATAGATTTAAACTAACCCGCTCAATGCATCAGCCGTCCGCCCCCGCACCCACCCCCGGGCATTAGCCGGGCATTTTTCAACTTTGTCCATCCCTGGGCTCGGGCATTAGTCTACTCTGGGTGTTTGACGGTCTCGTGATTTTAACGTCTTGCCTCAAAATAATGTCGTTTAATGTTCACCAGCTAAACGAATAGATACGTAAAAAAAGAAGAAGAATGAGAAGGAATGAATGGTCACTGCCAAACACGGAGAAATAAAACCTACTGAACTGCACCGTGAGGCATTCAGTTTTTAAAAAAAAATGCTTATTCCCAGGGTCACCGGGAAAACGGGTGAGGGGGGGGGAGGGGGGTAGGGGTCAGGGGCAGTCATGCAATTGACTGATACATAATCCGACCACTTCGTTATACAGATATTTCTTCTGGTCTCAGTGGTGTTTGTAACAACGATAACGGGGTTAGAAACGAGAAAAAGTTTAGCCGCTTTTTCATTAATTCCCTTGATCTCTAAAATGCGGAATTAATGCAGTATTCAACCGTCGCCGATCATGCCACCGACTTGTAACAGGATATTCTTGTTTCTTACTACGTTGTTTCTTTATTTGTTAATTAGTTTACACCAAACCAGGCGATGGTACTTTTCGGCGACGTCCTTTGACTAGGTATAGCCGCAGCAATTTTACAGTTCTGTGCTTAGTGCCCTGGCCTTGGATTGAAAGCGAGGCTGCGGGATTTACCCCAGCCTCGCTTCCAATCCAAGGCCAGATCACTAAGCACACAATTGTAGAATGAGCTATTCGAAAACTGGGTAGTATTTGTTCTTGCACCTCCCGGCGTTGAGCTCACGATTCACTGGTTTTGAATATACTTAAACAATTCGCCTTTCCACTGTCGGCACAAAGTGGTTGGATATATATTGTGGACAACGACTTCTAGCGTTTCATGACAAGTTTCAAACGCCCAGAAACTGTTAAAAGTAGAAGCCCACAGGCGTTTAACGTTAGGGCACTATTGGAAAGTAACTCCCTTAATAATTATTGCCATTTAAGATGTTAAGAAAAAAAAAAACTCCCTTGCCGCGTATTCCAAAGGAGTTTTGTTAACAGGACTGACAATGAACAACGAAAAGATACCAAAGAATTTTTTTTGAATTGTGAAATAGCTTTAATTATCAAAAAGAAAAAAATAAATAACTAAATAATTGTAACCATTACATTTCCTCTGTATTAATTTGTGGCACTTCATCAAGTATGATCTCGTTTTACTTTCCTTAGAGTAATTACAATGGAAATAAATGTGATGGAATATGTTAAGCCTGATGAATAAATAAGACCGATGTATTATTCAGTGTCATTTACTGTATATTACATCATTCTCAATAATTACAATATTTCAGTTAAATCATAAGTCAGCTTTTAACCTTCTGTCAGATAGAAAGAAACTATTTTTCAACTACTTCTTTAGTTTTGTAAGATCTTCCCACGAGTACTGGAAAAGTCTGTAAAAGCAGGTTATCACCTACTTCTGCTTCTCGTGCGTTAACAGTAATTACAAGTTTAAACAAACATTCTAAAATTCTAATGCACAACACAGCAAATTTCTTATAGGAATTCCCCTTAAACGATTCAAAAAATTACTTAGTTCTAATTATTATTGTTATTATTACTATTTATTTATTTATTTATTTATTTTAATCAACCTAGTTACTTTCTTTTTTTTTATTCCGCTTTTTCCCCTTCCCATACAAAGCAAGGAAAATGATGGCCATTATGAAGAACACGATCACCCGAAAAAGCTGGCATAAAATATTGATGATAATTAACGAGGATTTCTGGCGAAAAAAGCCATGGGTATGAAAAACTAGCTTTATACAACCATGACTACAACTTCATTTAAATTGGAAAAATTTCATACGGTATTGTTGAGACTGAATTTTCCCTCGTCAGAGTCATGGAAATCATGTTTGTTAAATTAAGTCAACCTATTCTGAAGCCCCATTAGGTGCTGTTGGGATAGGAGTTATTAACCACTAGACTTGGAGTCCACCGCTAGATCAGTCAGGAACAGAAGTGAAGGCCTTTAGACTGAAGTCTATTTATTTTATTTACTATTGGTTAAAATAAATATTCAACGCCGTGATTACATCTGAGGTATTCATGGCCAGGGGATATGTCGAAACCCGTCCCTACCCCCTCCCGCACCCCATAAACACACACCCCAACCCCTAATGGGGCCTCCTACTTTTAACAAGGTAAACGCGCGTACCAGAGTACCAGAGGTCTTTCTCCCAAAAACAACCGCGCGCAATCTCAATGTCTTCTTTCAGGTGGCGTTATCTTATCTTAAAAAACATTCCAGATAGAATTGGAATGTGGAAATGTTGGTTTTTGAGGAGAGGGGAAAACCGGAGTACCCGGACAAAAAACCTCTCGGAGCAAGGATGAGAACCAACAACAAACTTAACCCACATATAATGTCAAGTCCGGGAATCGAACCCAGGCCACATTGGTGGGAGGCGAGTGCTTTCACCAGTGTGCCATCCCTGCTCTTTTTCTGTTTCCGGATCTAGGCCTAAGTAAGTTAATCGATAACTTCTAACAATCTACATCCGAGACACACATAGGCCATGGTGTTTTGCACATCCTCTTCAAGAAGTTCGCGAAAAAACCTCTGATACCCAGGGCTTAGCAACTACAGCTAGTCATTTCTTAATTGATCTTCTATTTCAGTTTGTCTCTTTGCTATACCATAGTCGCGTGGTCGTGCTCAGAATCACATGTAACAAAGTGCGTGACCTTGGTTGTCTCCTTAGTGGTCACTTGCACCTTGCAATTGGTGTGCCTGTGGGCTTCATTACCAATGTTTGCCGGACGTGGCTCTTTACGGCAACTGCAACTTTTCAAATCTGAAAAGATACATAGCAGAGGTTTTATTTTAACAACGAGAAAAAGGCGTCTAAAATTTATTGGTGTTGATAAACTAAATAAACATCTTGGATACGAATGTTTGGTTTTATCAACAGTTTTAAAGAACGAAAGAAACTCCGAGGAACATCCTGCAGTACTCAAAATTTGAGTCAACAACCAGGAGATAGATTTATAAGATACGTAATATTTCGGTTTAATTTAACACCATTATCAAACAATGATGATGTAAAATTATTCATGTTTTTGATAATGGTTTTGAATTAAACCGAGCTAAAATATTTTGTTAGAGTATTGTAGTCTGTAGCTTTATTTGTTTCTTGATTATATCTTTTTTTTATTTTTTGTTTATTTAAACATATTATATTGACGAAGGTTGTCCTAAGAGAAAAAAAAAACTCATCGAGAGGGCTTACTTCGATTGTATCTTAGTTTGTAGTGAGTGATCGTAATTGTTGTATCTATTAATTATTATTGAAAAATCAATAAAAGTCTTTCAATTACAAAAAAAAAAAAGGGATTTTGGCCACGGTAAAGAGGTTCCAGTGTTCACTTTTCGAGCGTTAGCCCTTCGTCAGAGCGAACACACACACCCATCATCCCGAGGTACTAAAGTGCTATTTTTACACTTTTGGATAGTTAAATACTCAAAAAAATACAAAACACTTGAAAGCGATTTCAATCTTGATTCTTACCTTTTCTGTTAAAACCACCTGGTGGCTGGGTATCCTGCACCGGACAAACCTTATCGGGTTCATCCAAGCCATTTGGTGGCTGGGTGTCCTGTACCGGACAAACCTTATCGGGTCCATCCAGGTCATTTGGTGGCTGGGTGTCCTGCACCGGATAGACCTTACCGGGTCCATCCAAACCGTTTGGTGGCTGGGTGTCCTGCACCGGAAGAGGCTCCGGACTATCTCCACTCTCCTGGACGGGAGAGGATGTGTCTCCATTCGGGAGAGCCACTGTCATTTGCAACTCATCTGTTTCAGCTCCACCTTGTCGTTGCTCTAAAGGGTTTCCGAGCTCCAACTGTGCTTGTAACTCATTTTTTTCACTGCCAGTGTCTTCACTTTGTAGGTGCTGTAACGGGATCCCGCTCTCGATCTCGGCATCACCAGGCGCTGCCTTGTGTATCTTCTTAACCGCTTGCTTGATGCTAGGTTTAAATTTCCAAACTAACAAGCCTACCACAGCAAATGCCCCTAAGACGGGGCCAACAATAACGCCAACCATTTGCGATGGGGAAAATGTGGCATCGCTTTTTATTTGTTCCCCTCGGTACTGAGTTCCCTGCTCTTCGTTGCTTCGATTTCCTTGTGCAGTTATCGTCGTTGCTGTGGGATACGGGGTCGATAATGTCACCGTTGCTGAACGACTTGGCACTATTGAGGCTGTGCTGAGGCTTGTTTTAGAGTCCGGTTTTGCTGCGGTCTTAGGGCACGATCGCAGATAGGTGCACTGCATACCTTTTGCTACTCCAGGGACTTGACATGCGGGAATAACAATGTCCTTGCCATCATTACAGCAATAAGAACAAGGTTTGCAAATTGACAGCAGGCTATCTGGGTAGGCCCCTACTTTACATTTGCCACACACCGCCTTTGAAGTCAGTGTACAAGTTTTACTGGTTTCTCGATACTTGCCGCAGTTCTCGCAATCCTTGCAAGCACCAGGCTCGTTTGCAGAAGAGTACGTTTCACCCAGAACACACGGTTGGCATACTATCGGTGTTTGTGGAGTTATGACGTCACCACAGTTGACCGACAAGCCATGTCCTGCCCGACATTTCAAGCAAGGAACACACTCATACTCTCTGGTGACTTTATCACGTTTTGTGATCATATCACCTGGACATAAGGCCGCACTTTGAACCACAACATCTAGGATAAACAAATGGTGAACAAAGTATTGAGTACTGGTAAAAAATGAAAACCAACTATAGTCGCAGCAGTTAAATTAATATTGAATTAACTGACATCTGATGTTGTAATAAATAATAATAATAATAATAATAATAATAATAATAATAATAATAATGATAATAATGATAATAATAATAATAATAATGATAATAATAATAATAATAATGATAATAATAGTAATAATAATAATATGTTTTAAACTGAGAGTCAAGAAACATCTAAATCACCTTAGTTAATTTCTCACCTTCATGAACTCTTTGAATGACTTTTGCTTTCATTTCTATATTTGATTATTTATTCTTATTATTTTATACAGATCTCCATTTAAACCAGCTACGCTGAATTGGAATTTCTGTTTAAATAATGTTTATAAATAAATAAATAATAAGTTATTTAAACAGGGTGACATCTTCAGCATAAAATGCTAATATCAATAAGGGCCCTGCACATAAGAAAAGAACCTAAGAATCCTAAATACAGCCACTAACTTTAAAAGTAATTAAAGATCCTTCATTTCATATGGAATGTCATTAAAAAGTTTTGATCCTTTAAAATATAAAGACTTCCTTGCAGTCTCAGTTCTCACTTTGGGAAGCATTAAGTTTTTCCCACTTCCCCTCGTGTTGTGGATAGTTCTAAAAGCCTTAAAATGATCTTTTAAACATTGGGGGGATCCCTTCAAGCATTTGAAAGTTAAATTAATAGTATGCATGTCACGCCTCATAGACAAGGGAAGCCATTTTATATTCTTCTCGGCGTCTGAATCTTTGGTCTTTAAGACAATGTTGGCTGATAATTCGCCGTTCAGACAAATAATTCTTAATTCTTAAGATGCGACGGTACGTTCTATTCTAATTTTTTAAAAACAACTTGAACAGGGTAAAACTCGCGTTTTGATTGGTGTAGCGGAGTTTGTGATCAGAGTATAGACACACGAATGACGTCATAAAATGGTGTGACCGGCGCACGTGATCAGAGTCTTAAGTCGAGCGAGAGTGACTGGTCAACAAAGTTTTGCACACAGTTTTGGCGATTAGTATCCTTGGAGACCTGGGAGCAGTCAGTCGGGTGCCGGCGAAATGGCTCGACGAAAGTTTTCAAGAGCCGTTCTTGAAAACTTTCGTCAAGCCATTTCCCCCGCACCCGTCTGGCCTGTCTGGCTGGGCCAGTAGCAGAGAAATATAAAAACAAGGACAAATTTTCGTATGAAAGCAAAGTTGGCAGATGGAAAGTTGGACAAAGACCGTTGCAAGTGGCCTCAAGTATAAGAAATCTAGAGCTTTGTTGTGATGTGAAAAGGAAGGAAATATTTGTCCAAATCAGTGTCGCCGATAGAAATCTGGTAATGGCGAGTAATCGATCTCAATTGATTATACTTTGATTTAGAGGATCACAATTGCGTGTGTAGTCGATCGGTAGTAAAAAGGTGGCTTGAAAGTTTTTGCCTAGGCTCAGTAAATCTTGACACTCTTATGCTCGCTCACGAAATGAGGTCCAATGGCTTGGTTGTCGAAAAAAATCCAACAAAATATTTTCCAATGAACCTTATGGGCAACTAGTTCCACGGATGGCTTATTGAAACAAAGGTTATTTTTTTAAGCCGATAGAAAGAATATACAAGCGACCACAAACCGAAGCAGGCCAAATCCACTTCTTTTCGGGTTCTCTAGCTTGCAGAACAGGCGTTATCTTTTGCGTCTTTCAGGCGAGCGGAGACAAGCGAGGGGCGCCGTGCGTGATTCGCGCTTGCCTCCGCTCCGCTCGCGTGAAAACCCCCCCAAAAATCACGCCTGTTCTGCAGGCTACGAGTCGTTAATTATTTCTGTTGTGGTTCCACAGGCTTTCCAACAGACTCCCCCCCATAGTGGCGGAGGAATGACTAACGAGCGGGACTGGACCCTAGGAGGGGACATGGTCTTCCTTTCTCTCCCCCCACCCCCAACCTCTAGTTACGCCGGTTCAACCATTCCACTGGTCAATGTTTCTGGCTTCTGCTCTCTGAGCGAGAAATTACTCATTTTAAGACCATTTTGCAATGTGACCAAAAACTTTAGAATTGTTTGACCTTTACCCAAAACAGATACAGATTAAGCTTATTTTCCTTACTTGATAGCGTTTGTAAACAGGCAATTGTCAGCAGTATCCGCTCCAACATCATGTGATAGTCAAAAGTGGTGCGGCGGCAGAACTGTAAAAAATAAAGATTGAATTATTCATCACAACGTGTTTACAGCCCTATACAACCTCGCTTCCACCCGCAAGCTAGGGAAAACGCCCTGGGAACGGAGGTTGAGCCCAATAATAACGATTTCTTTGTGGGTGGTTAAATGATCTATTACAGCGATAAGTCTGTCTTCGTGTTTCCTGGTTTGGCAGTTACAAACAAACATTGAAACACGAGCGGTTTAAAGTACAACTTACAAAAGATTTGTCTTCCAAAATGTTTCATACAGTACAAACGCCACAAATGTTTCATTTACCGCGACTGAGACAAAGGCAGACAAACGATACTGAGGCCGGAAGAAGGGCAAGCTATGAGTGGCGAGAATACGAAACGTGTAGTGCTGGCACCTTCCCCGCGCGGCCACGCTCACCTCGCTCGTTCGATTCCCTCCTGCTTTGTAGAACCTCAGTGCCACGCAGGCCAATTACTTATGTTCTGTTCTATTAGGATTTTAAAATTGTTTTCGCTGGTTGAGTTTTTCGCTTTGGTTAGCCAAATTTTTCAACCCTGACTGAACCCGGCTGAAACGCTTGAATTCTTGGTTTAAACTGAAACGTTTCTTTTCACACCGCAGTGAGGTGACTGAAAAATGGTTGAAGTAGAAATGGTCCCAATAGAAACCGAGTTAATTATTTTGACGTTCTTCCACTTGGCCAGTTACAAGTAAACAGCTCTAGCAATAGAACGGCCCGCACACGAGGGAAGTGGTGTTCCAGTGAAAGGAAACTTCATGGAACCTCTATCTTGGGTTCTATTGTCTATGATCATCAAACTAAGGCATTTTTGCCAAACGTAATGAAAAGAGAGGAGTTGGTTGGATTAAATGTTGAGACATAATACGATATTTGCTATAAACTAACCTCCACAGGTTTTCACAGTTATTCAAATCCAACAGGTTACTTATTATCGTCACCGCACCTTGATCATAAAGGCTCTAGACATTGAAACATTGAAAATAAGAATGACAGGGATTTCCGCCTGAAATGGAAAACTTTGAAAGGAATAGCGCGGCGAACAAAGCGTCTTTTTAAATCTCACTTCCTATAGGAAGTAACGGGCTTTGCAATCACAACTTTGCAGGGGAGCCGGCAGGTTTCCTGGCGCCTAGCTCGGAAACCATACAATTGCACAGGTGATAAACTGCTTCAAGTTGTCGAATCTGTTCCGAACGCCTGGACCTTGAAGAAAAACTAAACTGTTTTTATTTCTTTTAGAACTCAATTCTGATTGATAGACTTTCTCTTCAGAATTGAACCAAATTAAAACTACAATTCCACCCCAGCAAGCTATGAACTTAAAGTTTAAGACCCTCAAAATGAAAGCGACAAAGTTACTCCGAGTGTCAGCATTTGGTGCGATACGTGATCTTCATGGTGAGTTTATTTCACTCAGTAACTGCATGCTTGAATGCAGCTTCAGTATTTTGATTCTGTTTGCCAATATACTATTTAATTAAAAAATACCGGAAATTCCGGTTCAGGGAGCGAATGCAACAGATTTCGGAAATTTGAAGCTGAAACAAAAGTTCTCGATTTGTCCATGCCTTTCTCCCCGAGTTCTCCGTCGACGTAAAGTTGATTGTGTTTTAAATTCAGTCTCGGTTAGCGTAGAAAACTTATGAATAGAACGGGTTTGTTTTAAAGTAGGATTCACTTCTGCACATAAAATATTTGCAAAACTATAAACAGTGTGGAAAGCGGCTAGGGCCACCACCATGACCTCTAACAAGCGCGCACAAACATGTTTAAAAGAATTTCCGATTGGGAAGTCCTTGACAGGAAGAGATTGATTATCACCGGAACCGTTTTGTTTTGGTATGACACGCCATATATTAGTCATCGTGAGAACATTTAGGGTGCTGGAAATACGGCTGCGTTCGCAGGCTAGAAAACCCTCCCGCAGAATTGGACACTCTGCAGTGACGCTGTAGCCGGAAAGCGCTAAGTCGTGAGGGGAAATTGGAAAGAGGCAGCAACCATGGCATCGCAAGAAGTCACAAGACTCTAAGGGCCTCCAGGGCAAATTAGCAAGATTTTCGTTCCCAAAAATTGTTTTAAATTGTTCCAAGAAATTAAATTAACTCTTGAAGGGAATACGCTTTGAAAAGATCTGTAAAAGTAGTGCCAGAAATTTTGTACAAATGAACGAAAAAAAGAAGAGATTCGTATAAGAGACTGCTATAGTGTCAGTATCTTTCCTTAGGGGTCTATAAAAAGCTACTTACTGTATTTTGCGGACAACCTTCGCCATATACGTAACAACAGAAACGTGTTGATATAAACCATGGGTTATAAAGTATATGGGAGATCGTGCCACGATCCACGTTAACCAAATACACACCTGCTCTGTCGGCGTGCTTATGATGCCACCTTGAGCAGTGTGATCTCTGGAATGCGGAAAAAAATAGTCTGAGCTGACATTTCAGACTAATGCGGAAACGAACGACGTGCGTAGGCAATCATCGTTTCCGCACTGCACTATTTTTGTTAGTTTAAAGAAAGCGTCTTCGCAAGATTTAGGTGAGGCATTTTTCCATTTTAATTTCACCATAATTTTCATTAATAACTTTATACAGATTTTGAAAGCAAAAATCAATGCGACAACTTAATTAACCTTATATTTTAAGGACTCACGTGGCTGCCGAGTTGCCCCTGTTTCCTTTTACAATGAAAAGAACCACGGAGACATGGTTGGCGTATATTTTCAGTTATTTACTGACCGCAGTTCGAATTCTAACTCACAAATTGGATCGTGTTAGGCCAGAAACTAGAAGTAATTTGGCCTCATTTCAGCTGACCTTTTGTTGTCTTATCTGGTATTTCTGATTCTCATGTCTGATGCTGTTTGACACCCGCTTTACGCGTATTAACCCCTCATATTACTCTGTTTCGACTTTCTCATCAAATGAATAAACATATTCGCCTTTGTTTTACTGGTTCATCTATAAAGCAGCATCATGGAGTTCAAAGCTGGCTTGAGATGATCAGAATGGGCCAACGAACCATGACTGGTGATTCTTTTATGCTAATTTTAGTGTAAACTTTGATTTTGCATAAATTAGAAGTAGGCGTTAAAATAATATACGTGTTTAAACAAAGAGGAGTTAGATCTCGCCTTCACCAACTTAGTTATGTAAAGCACTCCGGTCTGGATCTAAGAAAATATGCATCGCCTGTGTCCGGCTTGTTAAGAAAAAAGAAACCCCGAACAAATTCTCATTCCTTTCGCCATACATTATATTCCATACACTGTACTGCCATGCAATCCCCTCCCCCTGAAAGGAACAACTTTCACCCTGCCATTTATATATGCCCCCCGGGGGGCTGCAACTGTTATTGAACTCTGTTGATTTATGCTGAATAAAACATAAAGAAGTCACCGTCCTTGCCTTGCTGTATTAGCTGTGCGTAAGAGTTGCTAACCCAAGAATATTATATAAATCATAATTTGGCGGGCTGATACTCCTGCAGGGCTAATTGCAATCTGACTAGTCAGGAAAAAATTGTCCATCGTTTGGCATAGTTGAAAAGGTGCTTGTATAAGCACATTCCAATGCCATGAGTCATGATATGTAAAGCACAAAAAATAGTCGGCTTTCAGAGACAGTTTTGAACTTTGCACTCCGGCCGGGAAGAAGAAAATAATACGCAAACTTCTTATTAAATCAAACTAAAATTAGTCTTTATTAATGTAGTCTGAAGAACACAACTTTCAGTCGCCTAACATAAGCTACAAAGGGGCCGTTACAAGGAATTTATAAACTGAAACAAGTCGAAAACAGGAGTAAATTATTTTCGGACCGGACGTGATGAGAGACATGTTTGTGGCTGTGTAAATTTATTGAGTCGAGCACAAACGTTCTGGAATAACCATGTAATGAACCGGACTGAGCCATTGAGAACCTCTTTTTTTCTACTAAATTACCCACCTTGTTGTTGATATTGGCCGGCTTAAAGACCAAACGCTGAGTTTTAAATGCTCCCACCAAGAGTATCAGTAAGGGCGCGTTTAAATAAATTTGTACCGGTACTCGACTGAACCGCGAGCAGTCGGCAGGTTTAACCTGAATGACTCGGTTAACTCAACAAGAGAATCAGGGATTTGCGTGGATTGTAATGAACGCCTACTTCCCCATGAACATATTTTGATGACGTAGCAAACTCTCCCTACAGGATTGAAAGGAAACATTCAATAACCGGTAGTAAAGGCAGTAATGAGAAAAAACAGCCTGCATCAAGGACTCACGAATGTGGGAACAGAAGTGTCTTTCTTTCCTGCCAAAACAAAAACTTATCGATTGACTCCACTTCAGCATTTTGCGCCATATTTAAAGTCTTTAAAGATGACATAAAAACAATGACATTCGGCGGTAAGGCTTCATTTATTTGGAATACGAGATATTCAGTTTGGGCAGATTTTTAGGGATAAAGGAACTACAACAGGGCCGGGATACCGGATATTGAGAAAAGTGAATCCGCCGGATATCGAGCGTCAGACACAAGTCCGGACCATAATAAGGATATACGGGATATTTAAGCCAAAAATATTAAGGGATACGGGATATCCCGAGCCCACTAATGGGGCCTCAGTTCAATGATCAGGCTCACTGGAGCCGTTTAACGTGCTGTTAGTGAACTGAATAAGCTGATATTCTTATTCTCGATTTTTACAACGTTCCAAATAAACTTTAAAGCTTTCTTTGCATCCGTTATTGACATCCCAGCAAACTGGAAGATCACTTTATTGAGATGGAGATCTGTATTTTTTTCTGGTGATAAGTCCATCACAATTGTCTGTCGCTGTTCAAAGCTCACAGACGTCTTTACATACGTTTTCCGCTTCACTCTGATAAGCAACGGACGAGAACTTGAAATTTAAACACGAACACTGCTAAGATAATATATCAGACAGCCAGACATGATTCTGTCACGTGACTGTCAAAGAATTTTACGTTGACCATGCACAAATTAACACTTGGTTAGAAATCTGAAAATCTTTAATGGTTCTTCTAACGTTTCACAAGTAAAAGCAGTTCAGGTTTTGAAATAATAGAACTAATAGTAAAAAATGTTCAGAATATATCGCCCTTCATGGTCCGTTGTCATGATCACGAGGTCAACTAATATTAGTGACAACTCGTTGTTTCGCCCCAGTGAACTACACGTTGGCTGTGAAGCACATTTTGTCTATGTATATTATATATATCGATAAATATGAGCGTATATCAATCAGTACTACACATCTGCCTGTCTTTCACAGCTTTCCAGAACTGTAACACAAGAAAGTTTAATTTCGTCCGCGACGTTCAACAATCGAAGAAAATATATTTATGTTTGTATCGTCAACAAATTCATCGTGTGCCATATTCCCTATACCGGTGAGTTCGAACAAAATTAGAAAGTTCTCGTTAAGTCAGAAAAACAATCAAATAAAACTGTTATTCGTATCGAATAAGACATCAGAGCAAAAGATTACAAACCTACCGTTATTTTATTTCCAATATTAGTTACGCAAACTGGAAAATATACTGTGTAAGCACATTTCGCTCCATTTAAAAAGAAAGAGAGGATATCGGCTTTCCGATCATGTCTCGCATGTAGTAAGAGTTCAACGGCAGGTCAGCCGCCAACTTTTGCAAATCGATCTTTTACTGAGCTTGACTTGTCTTCAGTCAACCCGTATTAACGTAGTGAGGAACACGCCTTTAACGCAAATTTACAGGTTAAGAACTAGTAAAAATAATCGTGTTGAGGAAAAAATTGCTGAGGACAGAAGATACGAAGATTATTGAAATGTCAGCAGGGCAACTTTTTGCGCCGCTGTGGATTGGATGGAAGAAAATTAACATTATTCTGCAATAATATAAAATAACAGAATAGTACAGATTACTTACCGTGTTGAGCCAAGATTTGCGAGGGAGGAAAAGTGAACTATAGTGGCGTCACCTTGAGCTGAACGTGACTAAATACAAAAGTGTGCGTGTCAGTGCGCTATAATATAAGGCGGTATGCAAATACTGCCACGTGACTATGCACATGCATGTTCATCCTGTATGACCGGACTAGGTGTCCGTGCTAGGGCTCTGTGCTCGGCAACTAAAAAGGACGTTGTACAGACTCATTGGTGCCCAAGGAGCAATCGTGTTTCTCCCTCGTCAATTTTCGCCTGTCATTTTCCTTGCTGTATCGTAAGGAGGCATGAGGAAAAACGTGGGAACTGGCAAAATCCTGTTCACACCAGTGCCCGTGCGCAGGAACGGTGCCCGAGTACTACCCTTGAAGGCAGTGCCCGTGCCCGGGCACGGTGCCGCGATTATTGCTCGGGAACCGACAAAAAGCTCTGCTCAGACTAGTACCAGTGCCCGAGCACCGGAAAGAGCACCTAGTCTGAACGGGACCTAAGACTCACAAACGCACTGAACTGAACAGTGAGTACTTCCTGACGAGATGTCTGATTACCAACCAATTTCTCCCTGCAGAATTTAAAAGAAACGTTAAAAAATAAAGAGAAATAGCGTCCATGATAAAAAAAAAACAAGTCTGAAAAAATTGACTTTCTCTCTTACTGCGAAAAATGCCCCGTTGGTAAACAGGAAAGGATTAGATTTGATGTACTAGATTAGTGAAGGAACGAAAAAAATTTCGGAAATGTACTTTTCTTGTTACGTGGCACTAAACCTCCACTTAAAAAGAACAGCTTAAGAGATTAGAAAAGACTGAGTATCCAGTTGTTGAAAGTTTATCACTAAAATGTTACCACGTGAACAGCAATCACAACACGGCAGTAAACCGCAGACTCCCTAGCGTCTGGAGCTGAACAAGCTGGATCTTTCTTCCATAAATTGTCCACGGAAGTTAACTGAACTTTGGTCGGGTTGGCATATTTTGTACAAATCTTATGCAAAAAATGCATATACGCCAAGAAACGACGTGGGTTCAGAGTGGGGTTGGAGTAAACAAATCTCGGCTTCAAAAAAATAAATTCGTATGGGAGGCACTATGGTCTATATGTATATCGCAAGGGCTTTAAAATTAAAGGAACTACTCGCCGTTGAGTGTTCTTCTGGTCTCAGTTGTGTTTGTGACAACGATAACGGGGTTAGAAACGAGAAAAGGTTAAGTCGCTTTTTCATTAATTCCTTTGATCTCTGAAATGCGGAATCAGTGCAGTTAAGTACGTCCGAGTTCAACCGTCGACGATCATGCCACCTACTTGTAACAGAATATTTTTGTTTTTCACTATAGAAAGAAAGCAACGTACACTGTCGTTGAAAGGTTTAAATTGTGATTCAATCCTTTTTTAGCTAGCGTTCAATGGCGTTATTTTTCGGGCAAACGTACAGTTTTGCCCCCGAAGCCATTTAGCCCAAGGGGTGGGGAGAGGGGCCGGGGATTCCCATACAAAAGTGACGGGGGTGATCGTCGGAAATTTTGAAAAGAACCCGGTCCTGAAAGGTACCAGAATTTTGTTTTGTGGGCATGGGGATGATCCGAACAATTTTTTACCCCTTAAAGGTAACGCCAAACCACGAAATTTAACCCCTAAAAGGTACGATCTCCCCCGTCACTTTTAGCGGCGTAACTACATCAGTTCGGCAGTTGGAAAGCCGTTTTGTATATTTCAAAAAGCCGCAGCCTTTCTTCTTTCAGACGATTAGAGAAAAGCATCAAGAACACGGTCTCTCCATCCTAGCCCCCGGGGAAAAACCCGGCGTTCAGTTATTGTAAGCATACTTTTAACTTTTGTAACAAACTGCCAAATACCCACGGACGGAAGAAACGAGCTGTTCAAATGCCCCACGGTATAGTTTAAAAAGAAGTATATTTCTTCGTTTCTGTTCCTACAAACAAAAATTAATTCTGGCTGAAGTCTCAGAGAGAGTTTATTTCCCGGACTCAAATTTCTGCAAAGCTGGGCATACGACAGCGACATGATAGAGACCAAACCGAGAATCAACAGAATGCGGCAATCGTGGACAGCTGTTTCGAGCTGATTGGCTCTCGTCAGCACGGTGTAGCACAGCAAAAAGTAGAACACCAACGCGAGTCGAGTGGTCTACCAAATGCACGTGGTAGCCGATTTCGGATGGGCCCAAATTCAGACATCCGTCCGCGTCATAGCGCGTGACTACGAACAATGAACAAAAGAACTGAAATATCATGTCGCTGTCGAAATAAGTTAAATGAGAAAAGCAAAACTTTCCTTTCTCAGGTACATGGCCAAACCATGTTAAAAGGTTCTTCATATCGGATCTAAAAAGATCTACGGTCCAAAACATAAAAGCAAACAATAAGCAAGGAACCGCACAACAAAAATGCTGCAGGTATACGCAGGATCTGTAAAAGATCTAATCAAATATTATATAAGAACGAGTGGATTAAGAACATCAGGCTGAAAGTTGGCCAATAAAGCACCTGTATATCAGAACCAATTCAGTCTGATAAAGAAAACATGTTCTTATATAAAAAGGAAGAGGATGTCTGCTGGTCTACTGGTCTAAATAGAGAACTGAAATATTTAAAAAACTTTAAGGACGGTGCATACTTTTGTTACTGCGTATAAGTACGTTCTGCGCATCTGGAGATACTCGGGTTTCTTATGGGTGGTGCCTACTAACACAGGGATACTTTTGCGCGGTTTGAAACTGTAGAGAAAGCAGACAGAGAACATCGCTCTTTGTTTGTTTGTTTTGTTTTGTTTTTTTTCACGCTGATTTACGCTTAGTTGTCAAAAAAAGAAGGCGAAACTATCGAGTCATCAAAAGAGCGGAAAACATGCTTTGGAGTATATGAAACAACAACAACGTAATGTTCTTTGATTAAATTGAAGGCTGATTAAATTCAACACTCAACCCTTCATATATTAACAGTTGGCCATGAGATTCGTTGAACTGTTATTGCGAAATCTCACATACCGTGCGTTTAAAAAATTATAATTTATTAATAAATCGTAAAATGATTTAGCAAAGTTTCATGCACACTAATCATAAGTGTAAAAACCTAATTAAAGAAATTTTCTAATTGTTAATGTTTTTCTGTCGTTCGGTCGAAACTGTTTTAAGACATTGTTTTGCACAGGAAATGTTCGCGACTGGCGAATAAAACTTAAGCCATTGCGCATTGCTCGATGAAAAGTTTGCCTCCTACACTGGGGTAGAGCGAGAAGAAGTAGATTCCAAAACCAGTTCCAGTTCCTTTGCTGCGTCTGCTCGGCCAATGTCCATGAGAACCTGGTCCAACTTCAACACGGTGGCGTCCTCTCTTGTGGCCCAGTCATACAGCAGCATTTGAGTGCTTTGCATTGGGCATAGTCTATAATTACTTACTTGGCCATAAGTATAATCTAGCTTTCCAGCCAGATAAATCCAGTTCTTAACACATAACGTAGGATTTAGCAGAAAGCCCAGTTTCTCGATTATGTCAGCACTGACATCCCTTAGCATCACTTGACGTCCTAAACAGAGAAATGAAGACGCGATCACTAGTGTGAGAAGAACATTGACAAATAAACAATAACCTGAATTTGTACCGACATAATTTCCCCAGGAGAACTCCCTATAAATTCAAAATCTTAAGAATTAAAATGCGCACAAATAATAAAGCAAGGAGAAGAATGGGGAGAGAAGGCGAGAGTTATTTCCCCCTCTCGCCAATCCCTTCTCGTTATTTCCCACTCGCAATCTTCATTCGTTTACGCGCCAACTCTCGCCGCTCCACACTCTATCTGAACGCCTGGAAATGCCTGAGACTATGTCAAAGGAAGTTTAATGTACTACGTAGCGCAAGACTTCCGATTCTCATAACTAAAAAGTCATTTTATTTTATTAATATTGTTAGTGCGGAGGGCGAATCACGCGCAACGGGAGGAGGGCAAAAAGCCGAAAAAAAAAAAGGCTACGTTCACAGAAACAACGCCTGTTCTGTGGTCTAGTAAGAGGAACCTGGCGCGCGTTGCCTCAGTTTGGTAGCAAGGTGTCTGTGTTCGACGACTACTCGGGTCTACTCGAAAAGGGGTGTTTGCTAACATAAGACAAAACCGTGCTTGTAGCACCCCCTGAATTTACCATTCGCTGGTTGAGACCGATGTTAAGCATGCAAGCGACAGACGTGATGCGACCCTAACAAACTTTTGATGTAACTGATGCATGCCTTTACTAAGAGCAAAATAAGAGAAGAACAAGACCAGGTGTAAGCTGAAAATGTTGATCCGATCACCGAGTAACTGTGTATGCCAAGTTTCAGAAAGATTAGACGAGTCCTGACAAGAGACTTCTTCTAGAAAATATCAGTTGGTTCATGCAATAAAGGCATGGGACTATACTGACTATACTGACTATACAGTTCTTACAAATTATCACCCAAGCGAAGCCTTAACACACTTGAGGTAATCATGATTTTGACAGCGTGGTACGTTAAAATTCTCTGGCCGAACGTTTCTATATTTAAACTTCTTCGTGACAAACTGAAATTTGTCTATTATCGCGTGACTGTGTGCTAAAAATGGAATGACGTCATTTAATTATTAATAGCATGAGTATATTTCTAACTCCTGTTTCTTTGCTACATAAGCGTACACAACTACTATTTTTCCTCTAAGTATGAAAATCAAACAAGCAAAATACCTTTAGACATGATCCGAAATATCGTTTCATTCACGTGTTCAATTAAAGAATTCGATCACAGAGCTAGAGCGCTTTCATTATAAATAACATTGCCCAATCTTAAATTAATCAGAAAAACTAACGCAGAGAGATTTCGACGTTTCGATGACATCCTGTCATCATTATCAAGAAAATGAGGAAAATTTACATAAGTAAATAGACAAAACTAAACTGAAAACAATAGTCTATTGTTCTAAGTCAGTGACGTAAATCATCAAGTGGCCTCACACAAAGGAAAACCAATCTACTCAAAATACTGTCTGTCACACTTGGCTTGTCATTATTTATACGTTCCTATTAAAATTTGCATGTAAATGTAAATTAAATGTAGTTTTTTTGCCCACGGAGCACCAAAGAACTCTCTGGGAACTCGTTCAAAGGTGACCGTGTTTTCCAGGGTGAATTGGAATTTGGAAATGTTGGTTTTTGTGGAGGGAGGAAAACCGGAGTACCCAGGGCTCGAGAAAAACCCTCGGAGCAAGGACGAAAACAAGCAACAAACTCAACCCACATAAGACGCCGAGTCCGGGAAAGGAAAAACCGGGCCACACTGGTGGGAGGCGAGTGCTCTTAGCACTGCATGCGCCATCCCTGCTCCAATAATCAAAATGTGTTCTGAAAAGTTTAGCAATGATGTTGACTCACCACTCGACCCATTACTTTCACACACCGCAGAACATCCTGCAGAAGCTGCTTGCTCGCCGTCGGCAACACAATCCTGCATCTCCTCCTTGTTTACAGCACAAACTGATCCGTTTCTCGGAACGATTTCATCATTTCCAGCATGGTTATGTCCAGCGAGCTGGATACTGCGCGACCCATTCTCGTTGTTACTTTCAGACACTGAAGCTTGCTCGCCCTCGTCAACACAATCCTGCACGTCTTCCGTGTTTACAGCGCGAACTGATCCGTTCCTCGGCACAGTTTCGTCATTTTCAGCATGGTTATGTTCAGCGATCTGGTTTCTATTAAAATCCTCTAATTTTCTCACCAGATCTTGCCGCTTGATCTGTCGTAGCAGATCTTTTAGAAGATGGCAGTTGCCGCTGCCAAGCTCATTCCTTTGTTCAAGCAAAACAAATAAATCTGTAGGGCTGTTGATGCCTTCAGTTTGGCTCGTTGTCAGCAAGTCTCGTAATAAATACTTCAAGGAACTTAAATTTTCCGTTGATAGTTCTTGACCCAAGGAAAAGATAAATTTTCGATACTTCGAAATACTCATTTTGTAAGCTCAATACGTTTGTGTAAAATGCATTTCGACGGGACTTAAAAGCACGTGGAAAGTAGGGGGATCCCCTAATCCCATAATGCATTTTTTGATATTGTTGGTTCACTGGTGTGATGTTTCGCGTGACACAATCTTTGCGTGTGACCCCTTTTGCTGTCACTTTCGTCCGCGCGCGAGCAGACTCAAGTGTCTAGGGTGCGATCGGCTAGGCCACGAGGTAGGTACTGTGGTATCGAGCTCGACTTTAGCTGGACAGTTGATTCAAACATCGAACTTAATTCAGTCGTGGTCGACCAGCACTTATTTTATTTGCACGCATTGCTATATTGAATTCATTACACTGAATCACAATGTATGCATTCGGCGTGATTAAAACAATGTCGACTACAGTATGTGAAGAGCTTTTCAGCCCGGGGGAGGGGGGGTGGGCACTTGACCCATTTTTGGGTATAGGGGTGCCGCTGGGGGTTTGAAACCCTGACCCTGTTTAGGACGAAAATAAGATTAAATACCTACCCTGTGTAGGACAATGACCTCTATTTTAAGACCCTATTTAGGACAAAGGACAACATCATAGCTCTTGTGTCACACAAGTGTTTATTGCCATTAGTAATAACATTTAAAGGCCCACTGTCAGTTACCGGACGTGATGTTCCACGCATTGAAACGCGAATACCAATCGCAACAGATAAAATAATACACTACCTAGAAGTGATGACGAAAAATCCCAAAATTTCGCATTAACAGCGGTGAACCATAAGTGGAGACTCAATCGACGTGAAGCATTGTTCACTAAAATAAATACAGACTAACGTCTCTGATTTCGGATTGCCAAATACTCGACGACGGTCTTGCAACCATACCCTGTCTAGGACGGGTCCAGGGCAGACTCGTTTGAAATTATATACCCTGTTCAGGACAGAGAGGCCAAAAACCATACCCTATCCAGCGGCACGTCCCCGTATAGCCCATATAGGGGAGTACCCCCCCGGGCTTTTCAGTCAGTACTGCAGTTGATAGTCCAGATCCAACTAAAGTGGCTGTCTCCCTAAGATCCTTATAAACTAAACCAAAAGTGAGATGTTCTATAGCAATGTCCTTGTAGCTATGGAAAGACAACGACTGTTAGTCTCGATTATCATAAAATTAAGTCGTGTGGCCATAATTTCAGGACCCCGGCGTCGCTTTCAGTTATACAAGTTAGGAATCTCAACCTTTGCATAAAAAACTCACGACCAATCATGTGACTCCAAAAATGCTCTTTACTGAATTTTATACCAGAAAAGCACAAAAATCATTTCAAATTACAGTACAGCATGAATGTTGACACTCTTCAGTATGAAACTGAATGCAGCATTCAAATGGCCATCATTAACTATGGAAAAATTCACAAATAGATGCCTCTCGACACCTCGATCAATATGCATGACCGTCATGCTTGTACATGTCAATTCTCTTCCAATTTCCTGTCTTTTCATGGTAAATAACTTAGACGACCCAGTTTTTTTTCACCTCAGATTTGAAAATAAACGACTATTATTTTTGTATCATGAGACCATTAAACTCTGGAATCTTTCCTGGCTGCTCATCAATACTACGCCATTTAATAGATGGCAGCCGGTGCCATTGTCTCAATACTCAGCCATCTAAAGTTGGCCGATACCTGCAATATTGCCACAAGATCAACATGATCTTAGCCAATGGAACCATACGGTACTAAGGCACCTAGCCGAGCATTAAGAATGGATGTCAGGAATGTGACACATTGCCTCACTGCCCACGTTCAACATGTGCATCACGAGGCTTTGCTCGTGGACTTTTCACTTGATAGCAAACGAGAAACCGTTGACGCTGCTCATGTTTTAGTTCAGTAGTGTGTTTTGTTGACTCCGATGCAAACTAATGCCTGATTCAGTACTAGTCTGTATTATTCGTAGTAGTAGTTTGTATGCTTCCGATATGAGATAGAACTAAAGAAGGGGATCATTAATGCCATCGAATGGTGCGATATTGACGTTCAGTCAGGGAAAGATTCCAAAGTTTAATAGTCCTTTTGTTTAAATATGGGAACAAAAGTGCTCGGATGTCCAAGTTATTTTACTAGAAAACATATAAAGATAATTGGAAACGATTTGGCACAGTTAGACTTTCTCAAAGTCTGTTTTCGTGGGAGTCCAGTCAGGCGCAAAACTTTGTCGCTTGTTGGTCACACTTTCAGCGCATACGAAGACGATTTGAGGCAAGTCTATGGGGCACAGTATGCTCATGCATATCCAAATTAGTGAGAAAACTGTTGCTTTGTTTAACGTTATTTCCCCCATTCGCTCCACCCTCTATTTTCAGATAAGTGCAATACAGTATTTGCTAAAACGTAAAACCAAATGCAAGTCTGATCGGACAGCTAATACTTATTTACTACTTAACAAAACCGTACTATTTTTCTATATAAAATATATTTCTCGATCGCTTAAAAATTCTGGAAAGAGTGAGCGCAGCCGTGAAAGCGAAACATCTCCAGCAAGGTCTTTGAAAATGTAATTTCAAGGCTCTTTAGCGACTATCATCTCGACGAAACAATTGAGAGCCGAAACATTTGACAGATTTAATGAAAAATCAAGGTTTCTGCAAGGGCGATTATCCCAAAACCGAATGTATCGATGCTTCCTCGATGATTTCTAATTATACGTGTGCACGTGTTTCGGTAAATGACGATAATTTAACACATTTTCAAGGTGATAAGTTTTCTCTAAAATTTATACTTATGGGCTCTAGCTGGGTGGGTACCGCCCAACGATCTGACGTTCTTGCGACCCCTGATCTTGAATGGGGTTACACAATCGAAAAATAAGACTGCAAACTATCGATGAAATCATGACAAGATGGATTATCGATCGTTATTGATTTTGACAATCAGTAATGATTATAAAAACTTCTGTTTTAAAAGTTTGATTGTTATCGATTGCAGATATATAAATCGATAGTAACTGGTGATTAAATTCGATGTCTATCGATTCACTACCTCTGGACTATTGCAAACGCACGGCAGTTTCAAAATACCAGCACAGAAACATAACTTACCGAAGTTTTTCTGGATCGGATGTATGATCAGAAGAGCCGCAAACATATCAATGACATCAATTATTCAATAATGTTTATAAAACGGGGCCATTGCATATGCATGGGCTCCAAGGTTTTGAGATCGAGTTAAGTTCTAGAATAGCCAGTATTAACAAAAATGCCTATTTCTGGAAAGGGCATCAGTTTGAAATGTAAAATCCTTCTAAATCGGAGGACTACCCGAAGTCCCCCTCCCCCCGTTGTGGGAAACCGTTTGCGCGGGAGCAAATGGTTGTTCAAACCTTTTACCCACTCCAGGGGTCCAACTCGTATCGGATTGTTTTGACTCGGTTGTCTAGAAGTTACTTCAGTGATTGATATCAAGTTGCGTGTGAATAATTTGCGGTGAATTCTTACAACGATTATTCTTCCAGAAAACATTCGATAGATATTCAAGGAAATAGAAACAGTCCCTGATCATTTTGTTCAAGCGAGGAGGTGATGATTTACTGTGTTTAGACTCATTTACATGTAGCAAGGGGTCCTTGAGGTGTAGACTGTTCAGTGTATACATTTATTACACAGTACAGCTACAGCTACGCGCCATCTGCGAATCAGTGCAGAGTTCTTCACAAGGTAAGGTTACTTTTTAAAGTGAGAACCTAAAGTAACTTAGGCTGATAGGGTGCACACATCGTTTGTTCGTGTAACGCGGAGCTTGGCTGCATCTTAGGGAGTTTAATAAACACATGCATTTGCAACATGCATGCTAATCGGCGGCTACTGTCTGCCGTAGAACGACAGACACATTAGACATGGTTCATCGCGACTTACAGCAAACGAAAACTCGAGGGAGACAAATTTGTTTGAGAAAACCTGGATTCCAAGATAACCGGCAATAAGTTACTGTGCAGGAATATCCAAGAGAAACCGATTCCTATTTGAGGTAGGAAAAGGTCCTTTTGATACAACTGATGTCGCGTATCAGCTACAGACACTTCTCCTGACAAAGTGGCATGTTGACACAGTTAATCTTACTCTATAAGCATATTTGAATTAATTTAACATTCTTTTCTTGGATATTTTAAATTTTGACAACCAAGTATTCACACTGACCTCAAAACATTTGTCTACATTATAAACTGTAAACAAAGAAATGTAATTAAACCCTGAATATTGCGTGTTTTTGACTTCACTCAGTGACCAATTGGCGTGGGGAAATCAAATCTACTGGAATGTTGCTTGAGCAAAAGATAAACATACTGAAAGGAATAAAAGCACAGCAGTTGTAAGAGGCTAGTTAAGAATCACTTGAACGATTGTTTTTAAACCCAAAGTCCAAGAGAAGTCCCTTATTTTTCCTCGGGTTCAAGTATAAAACAAACGAAATACGCGAACACGCGCGAGCCCTTATAGCCCACAGCTGCTACAGCAGAGAGAAGTTTATTTGTTTATTTTTACTTCGTTACGTTTTATAACGTAAAGAGTACCTTAAATAATCTTCAACACTAATGTTTAGGCAGAAGGCCACCGATCAGCTTCCGAAAAATAGATGATTGATTTAAAGATTGGCGGATGGATTGACTGATTGATTTTAGATTTTTCAAAATGCAGCCTCTTACGTAACTTGGACGCTTGTTAGGCTCGTCACGCATTCCTCCTCGTTTCGCTCGCACGTAAACCAATTGGTTGTGTTTATTTGGCATATCATGATACCAGCATCCATTATCTTTCAGATGAACGCCTTTTTGTCGCATGCCTTTGTTTCCGCCAACCTAACTCGCCCCAAAAAAGGAAACAAGAGCGGTGTCAACTTTTTTTTAGCACTTAGATGCTAATTGGGGACACTAAGAAAAACGGAAAGAAATAAGGTGCGACCTGCACGTTTTCAACGTGCTACATGGTTGGCCGAAATAACAAAAGAACGACCAGCAGAACAATGTTCCCAGGCCTAAAAAAACAATGCAGCTGCAGGTTATCAGGGTCCAGTGAAAATAGAGGTTTTGAAAGGAGTAGATCTACTTAAAAATAATTCAAACTAAACATAGATATCTTTAAAAATCTCATTTGGCGCGCATGGCAGGGAGGCTTACCAGTGAGCTCTTTACAAAGCGTGGCCGAGGATTTGAAACGGGGGACTACCATCAAACAAATCGGGCTACTTGTGAGAGAGGGCATTTGAGCCCCGGACCTCCGGGACCCAAGTCCACTCCTATGACCACTCGGCCACCCTGCCTCCGATGTGTTTCCACTTGTATCGTTATTGCGCTCCTGCAAGTTGCAACGTCTTTAACAGGAAGAAATGTTGGACAAAAAAGGTACCAACTAAAAGGGAGAATGTCTTGTGCCTTTCTTAAAACAAGCAAACAAACAAATAAAGGAGAAAGCAAAACTCGCAACAATTTCGTAGACTCCTGATGTTATCAACCACATTTTCTTGTGAGTTGTGAGTTGTATGAATAAATAATCAATAAAAATTCCTTTCGGTTGAAGTGCTTGGCGTTACCCTTTATTACACATTCAAAAAAAAAGGTAAATTGACTACCGTACCGCGTAAAGAGATTCGAATGCTGACGTTCGAGCGTTTTAGCCCCGAAAAGTCATCAGCCTTTCGTCAGAGCGAATCAGTCTGAAAAAGGGTTAATGCATCAGTCAATTCCAACAGTGCCCATCCCGCCCCCCTCCCCTGGGCCGACCCCCGGGAATTAGGATTTTTTGAAAATAAACTGGCAAATGTCCCACCACCGGGACAAAAGAGTTGTTCAAATGCCCCGGGGTGGTGGCTCAAACATGTCAAAAATGTTTTATTTTCTTCGTTTCTCGTCTTACTTTTAGTAAAATCTAAGCTAATTCAGGCCAAATTAATCCTAGATGGGTCTTGTTTCCCGTAGTTAGTGCAAAAAAAGGTCATTTTACAGCTCTAGCGTCCCTTTTTATGTCCTATCTAGACGTATTCAATAAGAAACTTACTGTATTAAATAATTTGCCGATGAATTTGTCATTAAGGAAGCGACAATGCTGTAGGGTGAAAAAAGTGAGATGGTCAAATGCCCTGGGGTAATTGGGTGGAAGGCTAATGCCCGACCCCCGGGATGGACAGTGTGGGAAAATGCCCCACTATTGCCCGAGGGGGGATGGGCACAGCTGGAATTGACTGATACATAACACTCGAAACGTCAGCGCTCGAATCTCTTTAACCATTATCAAAATGCACTTTCTCCTTACTCTTCAGTCTTCCCATATTTCTTATGATACTGGTTGGGAGAATTTGTTCTGACATCAAGAAATGTTATCTTTGGTGATCATTTCTTGTATTCTCACATCGCACAGAATGCCTGGACATCATTAATTATTCATAGTCGTCAAAGAGGGAAATTTGAATGGGAGCGCGCTTTGAATAGCCCAGAATTAGAAGAGAAAGGGCCGAAATTGGTCAAGTAGGGCTGGTAAAACACGCTTTTCCGTTTTTCAGAAGTTGTAATCTTAACTTTGACACACGGCTTTTTGGAAAGGAATGATGTATGAACACTTTAAGCCTTAAACGAAGGAATATAAGGAAGTATAAAGGCTGTTTCTTAAACTCGAAAATTCGGAAAAATCGGTCGTTTTCAGTATAGACGCCACTTTTGACAGCGATTTTCTGAATATTTTCATCAGCTTTCATATTTTGACGCGCGGTAAAAGAAAGATGGGGCCTTTCTAGAACAGAACCCGTTTTAATTTTCAAAATCGGTAAACGAGAACCTCTGTTCTTTTCGACTTGAAGACTGCTTGTGGCTGCTGAGTTTGAAAATGGCGCACTTTGGGCGAGTGGGCTATTGTTTTAAGTCCACGACTGAATAACAATGGTAGTCAAGACTGAAACAAAACCTGTGTGTTTAATCAAGCAGTGACATTGTAAGGAGAAATTAGATGCTGGTCACTATTGGGGCTAAGGTGGTCCTGATTTACTTTATATTATCAACTCTGTTGATAAACCAAACATTCGTTTAATTGACACCACTGAGGGCAGAATATGTGTAATATGCCAAAAGACAAATGCACAAGAACGTCTTCATTGCAAAAATTATAAAGCTGCTCTGTTCAGATGCAGATAAAATCGGGGTGGAGCAAAGAGTTCTAGGATTTGCAACTTGTGGAAAAAGAAAAATTTAACGCAAAACTGATTCGCTCAAAATATTAATATCAAGACCAGCTCTTGGAGAATGTTTGTACTAATGCTTTCTCAGAGGTGTTAGAATGCGCAAGAAAAAATGCAAATTATGTTGACAGTTTTCCAATCTTCTGCTCGCTTGTATGCGACAAGACGTGGTTTTATAAAAGCTTATAAGTGACACATTTTGACATGTGTATAGGTCTCGGCTCAGGGACACACGACGCTGTTTATTTCGGTGAATATTTGTTCTTAAGGCTTAAATCACCTCAGAAATTGGAACGGGGTTGTGAAGTAAACTCACTAGTGTTTTGTTTGCTGTTTGGTCACCTAAAACCTTTGTAACATGGAAGGACTAAGGGCTTTAATTTTCAAAGCCGTTCGAAAAATTAAATGTCTTCCAGAGAGTGAAATAAGGTAAGCTAACAAATTCGGAAAGCCAACCGAACAGCAAGAAAAAAAGTTCGATTGGAGGATAAGAATCTTTACCTAAATTTTCTGGGACTTAGTAAATTTCAGGTAAAGAATCCGAACAGCTCAAGCTGTGTTAGGGTACACAAAATATCTCACTGAAAGGCTGAAAATGATCTTGGAAAACAGACAACGACATTCGGGAGTGGCCAGTTGTTAATGTTCTCGTTGGGTGCCGTGACGGAGTGCTTCAATTCATCTTTTCCATTGGCGGAATAAGCGCTCTAGCCGACCGTCATTCTGTTAAACGGCTTACTCTTACTAGGTAAATAACAGTTAATTAATAATTAATGATACTTAAAAATCAGTAATAAATAATTATAAGGTTTGCAAATTTTGTGTTTACAAATGCGGATACCGTTTTTTGTCCTCCAAATTTGGACATTTGAATCTTACCGACCTTCAAAGGAGGAGTCTTCCTACTTCAGGGCCCGACGAATTTTTGTCAAAGGTGACATAAAACAGGAATGTTTATCAATACTTTTGCACGCGACGGGTTTTCGGTGGCGAGAGGCAGTTTAGCTCTATTTATGTGATAATTGTTGGACTCGACCAATTAGCGTAAAAGAGGAGTCAGCTAGCATTTTCGTAGAACCAATAACATCTTGTAAATTCGGGGAATAAAATTCCGTTTCCTAAAACGTTCTGTAACTTAAATTTCCAGCTAAAGTTTCCGAACAGATCAAAGCTGTATTAGCCTACACGAAAGGCCTCAAATAAAGAGCGCCGAATAAATATTAAAGGAGAAATTTGGTAGTTTTGGCCTCTTTTTATCTACATGCACTCAAGAAAATAGTTGTGACTGAGTTTACTATTATTCTGTGGAATTCAAGCTGTATTTTTTTTGGCACGCATTTTGTACATGGCAAAAGGTATGTCAATAAACTTCATGTCATTAGCTATGGCCACAAGCTAGATGTCAGCTATCACTTAGTTGTAGTTTGGAATTGGTCCGACTCTCACTCATTCTCTTAAATTTAGGAGCATATAAATATTCCAAGCGCGTAGCGCTCCAAGATGTTTTTCTGTAGTATGCACAAAGTCAATCCGATGCTTAGCCGAAGGAGACAAATTCTTATTTGTCAACTGCGAAGTGTGATCAATTGTGGGAGAGTGGTGACTGAGATTGATTGAAAGTTGGAAGAATGTAAGTAGAGAGAAGATATTTTAGGCAGGAAGTTCAATTTTTCTTCATTGCATTTTTATCACGTTGCAAAGATTTGAAACGAACACCCAATTCCTTCTTGTAGTCAGATTTCCATTACATATTTCGGAAAACGCAAACGGCAGAAATGACCACGTGACCATGTTTATCAGTCTCTCGGTAAAATTGAGTAGCTTTCCTTTATCATGCAAGACCAGAATTATATTCCACTATTCTCATCTATTTCCCTTTTTTTTTCCAGAAAACGTAAACGCGAAACTTATGTTTGCCGTTCGCCGTAAACGCAATTCTAAATCTATTCCGATTTTCAAGCAAATTCTTACCGTTGGTACAAGTACAATAGGCCGTGGATTCTTATCTCAAGAGCGATGTTTTTCTAAATCACTATCCAGTGAATTTTGAGCAATAAATAGTCACAGCCTCACAATTGAAAACGGGAACAAAATTGAAAGACAGGTTTCTGACTTAAACAGACAGTAAAAAAATAACACGCCCGACAGTATTGAACTGAAACGAAAAAATGCCGGTGTCGATAGAGATTATACAACATTGCCTTTTCCCTTTATCGATATCAGTTTTCCTTTTAATCGATTGTAAATCCGGAAAATAATATAAACTACTTAAATTTGGTACACACTCAGTACATGTTTCGCGTAAAGGCAGCTACGCCCTAAGCTGCATTCAGTCGCACATGTAGTTTGGCATGTTTCAGACCAGTTGTTTACTTTATAGTTACAGGAATTGTTATCAGTAGAACAAACTTGAACCAAGAAGATTAATATACCGGCAGAGTTGCTCACTAGTTAGTTTGTAAAATATTATATCGTCAAGAAATTGGCATCCGCAAACTAGTTTTGTTAAAGGGGCAGTGTCACCTATTTTAGTGTCACTTTGATAGGCCAAAAACATATTTGAATCGGTGGAATCGTTAAAATAATAGTTCAGTTTTGTTAACAATAACCCTGCTAGTGCACAGAAACTAGTATTAATTATGTTTGGCTGCGCATGGCTGGGATGGAAATGGATGGCAACTTAAAAAAATTGGCCATATTTTTCAAGTTCTTCTTGTGTGTTTTAGAGAGGTCGCTTAAAACTGATTATAGTTAGTTCTTCCTTGGAGAAATCGCTTAATATTTTCTTTCCGGTATTCTAATATAAGAGTAATTTCATGTTAGCGAAAAGGTTTTTCGTCAAATATTTGAGCAGTTTGGACAAAAATACAGCAAAATCGCCGTGACAGTGCCCCTTTAAGTTACCCTTTAGATCTGACAACAACCAGGGCTTTCGGTAATATTTCAGCGTACCGGATCTATCCTAAAAAGCACCAGACAGAGATGTTCACGCTGAAGGTGCGAGCTTGCTAGGGAGGTACGGGGGCATGCTCCCCCGAGAAATGCTGAGATTACACCCTCTAAAACGTTGTTTTCGAGAAGCACTTTAATATCCCTAGATTATAGCTCTGATCATTTCTTGAAATCATTTTCCTGGCCATGTTTTAAACTATATTATACGGTTGTGTGGGAGATAGCGAAATGTTTTTCAATTGCATGTTAGTGGATAACGAATGCTGTATATCTGCAGGTGTCCTCGGACTTTGGGTTTCAAAACTCTCAAATATTAAACTAGTCTATTCATCAAGGTCCTCAAAAGAACCAAAAGCTGAATCATCAGATCAAAGTACAAGACATGATACAGCAAGCAACCGGACTTTTCGTCCGGCCTCCGGCATCAAATGAAAACTCTGCAACAACCCGGGTCTCTCTGAGGCCAAGGGCAGATTTGATGTGTCAGAATCACTCTATTATTATTGCTTTACGGCAGTTTTTAGTATCTGTGGCTTCACTGTTTTAGCCTTTTTATAAACAAAAGCATTTAGTTTGTTTTGCCTACCTATATGCGTTATCCTGGATAGTTTTGGTTCAGTTTTCTGACATTCGTAGCTGCTTTGTTCACTGGGGAAATCGTTAATTAATTATACGTAGGGGTGGACTGGAGAAACATAACCCTCCCCCCTCCTTACCCCGGGTACTGTAAAGCTCTTTTTCGAGTACTCCTCTCACAAATCGTCTCGAGATATATTACATTGATGTTGTAACTTCATTTAAGTCACATCCATCTACACTATCTAAATACAAAGTATGACACAAATAACATAAAACTGCGTTACATGAAAGCCGGGTTAGATTCAGTATTAGAAAAAAGAAAGCTTCCAGCTTGCCGCAGTTCAATTGTTAAGCTGTTCCACAACACCGCACCACAGTAGCTAAAGCTACTCCTCTAGCACACCATAGACACCCCCTGCAAACTCAACAAAACGAGTAAACCTGGGGAGGAGACTTGCGCATCGACAGTAAGAACCTGCAAACCTGCTAAAAAAGAATCTGACCTCCTCCAAAAATCCTTGCAAACCTGCGGTCTATTACTTTACTTGTCCCCTGGTGCCTAGGTGGCGCATAGGGCCGTCCGTATTTTGCTCTTTCTTTTTTGGCTCAGTTTCACTAGCTTCAAGCTTAGCTGTTTTCAAATCGCTTCGAATCCCGTTCAAGCTTGTGAGGATCTTTCTTCTATTTAATCTTACCTTTTTACTCTTTATTTATAGATAGCTATATTTGTAATTTCTTTTTTTGTATTCCTACGTTAGATTCATGCAGGGCCTCACTGAAAACCACATTTTGTGACGTGGGCTCCCTGTTGAAAGATCTTATTTATTATTATTATTATTATTATTATTATTATTATTATTATTATTATTATTATTATTATTATTTAGCTGTTCGTTCCTTTGTGTCACGAAGTCCTAGTCACACATTCCTTGTTTGTGACATTGTTTTCCTTTGTTTTTTTTGTTTCCTTAGTTGCCTTCCCCCTTTCCTATTTTTCTGTATTCCTTGTGCTTTGGCTTCAGAGATTGCTTTTCTTTTGCCTGGATGTCTTTGTCCGTCGTTAAATAACTACGCAAACCTCTAACCTGGTAACATATTTCTCAATATTTGGTTTTATCAACTGAGTTGATCAGGTAATTTGGCCATTGTAAAGAGATTCGAGAGCGGACGTTTCGAGCGTTATTAGCCCTTCGTCAGAGCGAATCGAATCGCATTATGGTGGCCAAATTACCTAATCAAGGCAGTTGATAATTGAGGAACTGGTTATGAAACTTTGCCATGAAAACAATGGTGATGCAGTTTATGTTGGAAGGGCCACGACAGTGCACAATCCTTTCTTTGAATGTTCACACTACAATTGAATATCTTAATAGGAACGTTTCTATTGGTTCTATTGGTCAGTTGCTCCAACACATTTCAAAATCTATTGTCGTCTGTGCACTGTCAAGGTTAAAAATTCTAACAAAAACATATAACAAAGAAATTTGTCAGGCTTCATAACCATTGCCTTTTATTAACTATGATAAAACCAAGGTTGGGAAATATGTTAAAGGTGTGTGTTACTATGGAAACAGCGGACAGACTTGTAAATCTAGCACCACAGTTCTGTTAGAAACTAACACCCTCACATATTTCTCACGATGCTCTCTATACATGTCTTCAGGGTTGATGTATGCTTTCATCTAATAAACACGCGTTGTTTATTATTTCTACAGTTTGTGTACCAGCGCTGTGTGACATTCAAAGGGAAAAAACGCATTAGTTTTGCCAAAAGAACTGAAGATGAGCTCAAAAGACTCTAAAGGTTCATCTGACTCGCTATCTGCCAAGTCCAAAAAGAAGGACAAGGCAAAGAAAGGTAAGAAGCAGATGAAAATCTAAGATGAAACAGAACGTTCAAAAGGTTATTTTTATCTATAGTTCATCGAACAATTCTGCCGATATAAAAAAGGACAACAAACGCTATACATAGTGGAGAATGTACTCTTGCCCCTCCTCTACTGGCTCATCAAATTTGCTTTGACAGTAAAGCTTAAAATGTATAAGTGAATGCTCATCGCAGTTATCTACGAAAAGAAAGCCTGAACAAACAAGTGGAAGTGAAACACGTGAAATACATATATTTGAAATGCGGATGAGGTAAAGCAATTGTCAAGAAGAATTTGCATTGTTTTGGTCAAATTGCACCACGTATTTCAAAACTGCTCGCACAGCCTCGAGAACAAACCAAAATCCGTTTATAGCAATTTCAGTTCTGGTGCAAATAAGTAAAATTGGACAAAACTGACCAATTTTTTCAACGTGCAATCCTGTTCCATTCTGGCCATCTGTAGCCAAAAGCGATTAAAGCTAGTTTAAGTGCACAAAGAGTAATTTTTAACCGATAACTGGACCATTGTTTTGACGTTTCCTTTGATTGATTGATGCTGTGCATAGTGGCACTAAAAAGTAGGTGCATTGCCCCTTGATAACTTTAAGCTAGGGATCCGTACATTAATGTTTTTTTTTTCGCGCCAATTATACCATTCCCGTATACTTTGTGTGACCCCTTATTATTCTCCAGATTATTCCTGAAGTTTGCCGATTATTCTCATTAAAAATGTACCCTCATTTTTCAAGGCGTCAATAATTGACGACCAAATATAGTCCATGTGGAATACCGCTATGGGCTATATGTTGATTATGCTGGACAAGAATTCTGCTTAAAATGTTAGCAAAACTTACAGAAGACAAGAAAGGAAATTATCTTTTGGTTCGGGATTCGCTGATGTCGCTCATCACAGCCGCCATTTTCTTTAACACGCAACAACAAAACACGTATTTTTTTCTGAAAACGTAACATGCCAGAAAGTTTCTATGACGTGATTTTGAATTTTCAGCCTAATACTCGGTTTTCGAAAAAATGACCCTGTTATTAGAAAAGAATTCCCGAATAGTGTACGGGTCCCTACTTTAAGTACCAATAGTGACCAGTAATCTAGTTATCACCACTTCATGGACCATACAGGTCATGGACACCAATTACAATTACAATTGTTTTTTAGTGAAATTAGCCTGTTAACAGGCGCCCAAGTGGAATATAGGGCGAAGACAAAAATCGAGCTCCGCTCCGCTTGCCAATTTTTCTTTTCGCCCTATACTCCACTTGGGAACCTGTTCACAGGCTAAGTGAAAATATCCCAACTGATAGCATAAGAAATATAAAGAGAACAATGAGAAGGCTATGCATGTAGATACTGAAGATTAAAGGATTTATTCAAAATATGTGAAATATGTTTTTTGCTACCATTTTAATGAACTCCATAACAAAGTCAGTTTGCATGTATGTATGAATTTATGTTTACTTTTGCAGAAAGTAAAAAAGAAAAGAAAGAAAAAAGTTCAAGAAAAGAATCAAAGAACCTGGAAAAGGACACTGCCAGTGCCACTGCAAGTGAAACCCAGATTGAAGGGAATGACCAGGAGTCTTCGCCAAAATCCAAAAAGTTTGGTTTTTTCAGAGTCGGTGGAAAGAAGTCCAAAAGTTCAAAGCATGGCTCCACGGGCAGCCTAAGGAGGCAAAGCAGGGACTCAGATGATTTCGAAGGAAGTGGAAGCCAATTTTCGCTTGAGGAGTCAAGCGGATCCATAGATTCAGTAACAGCGGAAAAACCAGAAGCTTCGAAGAAGGAAGTTTTTAATCTTAATGAAAAAGGCGAGTTAATCAAGATAGAAAGTGATTCCAAGGCCAGTTATGAAACAGAAGTACAAAACGCCGTCCTGCAAGAAAGTGTGTCAGAACCGAAGAACAAGAACACCGTTCAGCCAACGTCGATTGAAGAAGGAGGAACCGACAAAACGGCAGCAGAACGGGTGGATGGAAAAGAGTCGTCGCCCAAAGGAGAAAGCCTTAATGACAAATTGCAACACGCAGTCTTAAACGAGCCAATTGAAAAAGAAACGAGCATCGTTGAACAAAACACATCTCCAGAGAGCAGCCAAGTCAAAGCACTAGATTCGGTAACAGCGGGAAAACCAGAAGCTTCCAAGAAGGAAGTTTTTAATCTTAATGAAAAAGGCGAGTTAATCAAGATAGAAAGTGATTCCAAGGCCAGTGATGAAACAGAAGTACAAAACGCTGTCCTGCAAGAAAGTGTGTCAGAACCGAAGAACAAGAGCACCGTTCAGCCAACGTCGATTGTAGATGGAGGAACCGACAAAACGGCAGCAGAACGGGTGAATGAAAAAGACTCGTCGCCCAAAGGAGATAGCCTTGATGACAAATTGCAACACGAAGTCTTAAACGAGCCAATTGAAAAAGAAACGAGCATCGTTGAACAAAACACATCTCCAGAGAGCAGCCAAGTCAAAGCACTGGATTTTGAAGAAGAGTCATTTGTCTCCTCATCAACCAAACCCAGCAAGGATGCAGAGAATACTCCTTCCAACAGAGCAGAAGAGGGGAAGAAAGAAAGTGTAACACTCCATACAGAAGAAACTAGGCACTATGTATCCTTAGAATCTGAGCGAAGCCAGGAAGTGACTCTAGAAGACACCAAGACAATACAGGAACTAGAGATTACAAGTTCCGAGGGTGAGAGTGTGGAGACTGTGGTATCAACAGGGATTTCCACCACTGCTGATATCGGAGAGACGACAGACGAAACAGAAAAAGAATCACTCGACAAATTTGACGTTGAAGAACTAATGATATCGACCTACCAAGAGAAGAAAGGCCTACTGCAAGATGATCGTCAAGACAAAGTTCCAGAGGATAAGGAATCCATTATACACACGGTTCCCGGTAACAGCCAGCGAGCGCAGGTTCAAAACAAGCATCAAGAGGATCCTGGAGAAGAAGTTGGCGAGTTTCCCAAACTCGACTCCAACATGGAAGAAAACTTTGAGCAGGAAAGCAAGAGTCACCTAGAGATGACAAAAAGAGAAGGGGGTGAGAAGATGAGCTCTGCTAGAGAGAGAAATAAAGTGAACGAATCGCGCAAAGGCAGACGCATTGATGACGATCTTCCCGAGCAATTCACATCTGAATCATCTCCCTTCAGTGATGAGAAAACCGGCTTTACTTCCAGCACACCAAAGCGATCATTAGTTGACATCGATAAAGATACCAGAAAGGAGACTAAACATGGCGACTTGAAGCCAGTCGGAACGGGTAAAATCGATGAAAAACCCTTAAAAGTGGAGTCAGTGGTGGAGTTTCAGTTAAGAGTTCGTATCGTCAGTGGCATCCGGGAAGTAAAGATGTCTTCTAAAGTGCTGCTGGCACAGTTGGCAGAGATAAACGAGAAACTGCAAGAACTAAGGTATGAACTTCTTAAAGTGCTGGAAAGCGGCAAAGATGAGCCAGAGAAAGCCGAAACCGAGGAGGCGTCAGTTCATACTTGAGCCTTAGTAGCTGTGAAAAACGTTCTCCAAATTCATCAGCTTTGACTCTGGACGGCAAAGCCGAAGAACGTACTGACTACACGACTTTTATTAGAAGCTTTATCGAAACAGTTAAATCAGTTTTGAAGAATCCTTAAGATCTTAAGGAGTAATAGAGAAGGATATTTGAGAAGAATAGTCATTGTTTGTAGTTAATGACAAAATTAGTGAGCAGGACTGCCAGACGAACAGAGTCGCCAAAACCCTCTCTCTTTGAGGTTTTCACTAGTTCTTAGGCCTACACTGAAATAGGCAAAGATCTACTTTCGTTTACTATGTACACGTTGAAGGTAATAGTAGGACATGATAAGCAATCATTATGAATATGCCGTTGATTTTAGTTCCTTTGCAGTATAACCGACTCAAGTTTTTTGGACAGTTATGTCCTGAAATGCTCATCAACTGAAAACGTTGGACACTTTATATCTGACAGAGTCGATATTTGTAAATTAGTTCTGAGAACCCTTTGGAAGTAACTAATAAACTATATTGTATTACACTTCATGTTTGACAGAAATATTGACAACGTTGAGCGAAAATAATTATTTCACCCCTCAGTCCCATAGTCATGCAAAACGTGGTTGTACTGATCTTAATTTTCAGTCTCTGGATGAAATTCTAAAATGTAACAATGAATGCTACCGAACAGTCCCTTCCCATGATGTTGTTTCTCAGCTGTGCATGGTAGCTCTAACTTTTGATTCTGTCGATGACCCCCCCCCCCCTCCCCCACCCCAGGGCTTTTTCCTTGGGAGGAACAATGAAAGAATATTTTGAAAGTTTGTGGTAGAAATCCTGAAGTGTGACAATTCAAAGCTGTTTGGCGGTACATTCCTGTGGTGCTGTTTATTATTCTGCACAAGGTAGTTCCAACTTTTGAATCTGTGGATGAACTCCTAAAGTGTAACCATGCATTGAAATAAATGCTGTGAAAGTCTGAGGACAATCTTCACGCAGAGGGCATTATCATCCAATATACCAGCAAGCCGGAAAGGAGTTTATTTATGTTATAACCCTCTGATGAATTTCTCTAACGCGCGTGCTTTTAACTAAGACAAATGATGCGTGAGTCATTCCCAGTGACGGCTACGCGTGATTGAAGCGAAATAATGCAAGCTGGTTAGTTTGCTTCATGCAACTGTGACTGCTAGATTTCAACAACTAGGACCTAAAACTATGACGTTCTTCCTTTGTTTCTCTCGTGGAAAAATTATGTCCAATGAGTCCAATGAGAACGCGCGGAAATTTATCGGTAGGTTACAATAGACAATAATTTTCTCCGTGAAATTTGCGATTCAGTGCTCATTTTGAACTTTAACGTTTCTGATACTGTAGGCTTCAGGTTCCACAGAAGTGCCTTCAAGAAATATGTGTAGGCATTGCCAGAGAAACCCTGGCTTCTAGAAATTGATACTAATGATCTTTTTATTTAAGATAATTTTGATTTTATAGAGTGGTCGAAAAAACCAGGCGCTGTATTCGACTCCTGGGAACGCAAATTAATGGCGAGTATTTGGCATAGACAAAAAGAAAAATTCATGGCGTGTCTTGACGTTCTCGTGGATTTGATCATGTCGGTCCAGAGAACTGCACAGAAATGTAATGAGTTTAAGATCGCCAACGAGAACGTCAGTTATGTCCCTTCGGATTCGCTCTGACGAAGGGCTAACGCTCGAAATGTCAGCACTTATCAACTCTATTGATATACTGACCTAAACATTCGTTTCCACTACCCACCGCAGCAGCGCTAGCATCACAGTGTTTTTCAGAAAATAACCTACTTGACATTCTAGCCTGCAATAGTTTACTTTCACGTCGTAGTCTTCCTCTTGATGTTTTTATCAACATTTATTTATAGCTGTCTTTTGTCAAGATCTTTTTATAGGCTGAGTAGCTTCTTGTTTGCCGCACTTCATTGTTAAATACCTTCTTCGTTGTTTTGATAATATTGACTATAAACAGTGACCTTTTGAAATTTCAAGTGGATGTGGGAGGCTAACAATGGGACAATTACCGCATATATGCTCGGATACCTTCAGGTGTGTCATTCAAGTTCCTATACTTTGTAGGTGGGAATAATCTTTCAATGGGATATTATATAACAACGGAAGACGAAAACATGTCAGATTGTGAGGCAAACAGTAATGTACGCGCCTATAAACTCCATGCTACTTTGTAACATCAACAACCAGTAAACGCCATGAAGATCTTCATGGATAAACATGCACCTGCAAAAGTATCCTTAAATTGTTAATTCAAAGAAAATTTCATGAACCACTGGCTACCTCTAGGCTCTAGGCTAAAAATAGATCCTAGTAAGCGTAAAGCAATTTAGGGCCTCCACAGTTGAGGCAAACTGTATCGATAACTTTTTAGTTGTCGATGACAAAACATGAGTTATCGATGACAAAACATCTCGTGTGTGAAGTTGTCAAGTTATCTACTACAAATGGTGAAAAATAAAGTCGTCGAGAACAAAGCAGTTTCCCTTTACAAAAAAAAAGTACTTTAGTTGTCAATAACAAACGCATCAGTTTTGTTATCGACAAATCACTTTCGCCCTTTGTGTGAGTAAGTCATCGATTACTAAGGTCTATTTTTCAAGAGCGACCGCCATTTTCTGCACGATGTACACATGCGCACTATAAACAAGTTTCCAGGTTCCTTAAAAACATACAGGTTATCGACAACTAAACTTTCCGTGTTTGGAAACGCTAAATAGTTGTCGATTCAATTAAATTGTTTAAATAAAACTATTGAAATAGTGGTCAATAACAATTTGCTTCGGTCTGTGGAAGCCCAATTGTTTTTCAGTCGAGTGGGAGTTTGTAAAATGTTTGAGCTTGTCATATCAGCAGGCTTGTGAGATGTTTCTAAAAAGTCTATTATATTGTTCAATAAGTAATAGTAGAAGCGTTTGTTTAATACTGTGTTGCATTCTGTAAAATGATGTAAGGTTTATGAATTGTACGCATTATGTAAATTCGCATTTTGGGGATTTTATATTATTTGTAAAAGTCGGTTTTGTGGAGAACGTGAGCACAAGAAGGTGAATTTGTCATTCTCTCTCTTAAATTGAACGCCATTCCTGAATTTATTTCCTGGATATTTCGGCCACAGTGTACAAACTCACCGTGTATTGGGATAATCGCGAAGTAGTTCAAGTAACGCGAACTACGTTTTATTTTTATAACATTATGTAACTGATGGGATATGTCAAAATTGTGAGGTCACGTAAAGTGAAAACCTTCCAAATAAAAGTAACATCTCTTCTTGTAATTAATATATAGCTACAGCAGAATAAAACGACAGCTAGTGCCCAGGCGCTAAGGTCTCTATTTTATGGTCTCCGAAAGGAGAGGTGTAATCTGATGTGGCCGCCCTAAATTATAGACCAACTTTGAGCAGTGAGTAATGATCTGACCATTGGTATAGCTGAGTTAAGTTCTGAAGTATTTGTTTTGTGTTTTCTAATATATGGGCCGGTTTAATAGGCAGAGGGATTAAAAAATACCTGACCTTCAAACAGAAGGCTTATTAGATTTAGAGAGGAGAACTCTGCGCTCTGCGTGACGAGCCAAAAGAGCGTCTGTGAGTGACTGCTATAAACGTGGCCGCAATGACTCGTGTTTTTTTTAAGTACTTCTAGACTTTTTCAAATCATTTAATTTTATGGTGTGGCTGAAAATTCAAGGAGCTAAATTCGTAGGAACGGCAATCAGGTTTCAACAGTAATTGAAATGAAAATTGACTGTCTTGTTTTCACGTCAATTTTATTTGATTTGATCGTCTGAAGTTGAAACGGCACAGTGTAGTTAATGTCCCAAAATGTAAATGCCACGTACAATTAGCAGTGGCGAGAAGAGCAGATGTTCTGTAAAGAAACTAGTCTCCAAAATCATTAAATTATGGCTCAAAACTAAAACGTTCGTTTTATATATGAAAATATTGGTGGCATAAACGTTCAAACTCAGCACCTTTTCACTGTTTCTCTAGCCGCAGTCGTTTTTAGGGGACTCGTATACGAGTCCCCTAACAGCGACTGCGTGGGAGGACGCCATCTTCATTTGGTGGGGTCATGTTGGGACTAAGATTTCGCCGGGGTAACTGTAACCTGCAAGGGCATCCGTTTTTTTCGGCTCAAGTTTCTAGTTTCACGACCGGAAATACGTCTGCTGTTCGCAGGCTACGGTAACTGGTAATTTGTATGTTTTGATAAGATGCGTTTGTAAAGACGTTTTAAAATTTCTTTTATAATTATATTATATCTGGCACAGATAATTTTAGAACAAATGCTTTCTAAATTACATTTTTGCTGTTAAGATCCAAGAAATACGAGCCGATTTAGAGAGGTTCAAAGTCGGCCAAAACCCAAACATTTTTACTGCAGTTTTAGCCGAGTCTGCTTTGCCCAACCAAGATGACGTCAGCAACCGTGGAAGGGCGCGGACACCAGATAAACCGCAAGAAGTTTCAGAAAATAACTTCATTCACAAGGTTTAAATGACCGTATACGTAAGAAAGGTATATTAAAAACCATTCCTTCAGTTTAGATGACCTTAGTTTTCATCTTAATTCCTCTCGGACGTTTCTTCGGATATTTTTCTGAGTTCAGAGCTATTTGTTTCAATCTTTTTATGGGCTATAGTCGAGTCACGTCTTGCGCATTTATTGAACGACTTCCCTGTTGTTTTGTTTATTAACAACTGCACCGTTTGGAATTTTAGTAAGTGAGAGGTGGCGAGGGTTAACAAAAGAATAATTACTTCGAGAAACACGTGCTCAAATTCCTTTTTCGTTCAGGTGTGTCCGTCTATTCGAGTTCCTTTATTGTGGCGGCGTGGAATATAAAATCTTCCGCTCGTTCTTCAAAACAAGAGGAAACCACTTAAATGTGCGTCGATTAGGAATTAACGTAACGCACTCGAAATCACCACGTAACTTGGCCAGAAGCCTGAATGATAAGAACATATAAGAGCTAACTCCACACGGATTTACCACATAAGAGTGCAGTGTATAGTAAGGTAAGTGTGGATTCCGTCTCTTTATGTTATGACTCCAGTGATGACTTCAAGAAGTCATGATCACGATTTTCAAAGTGGCTTTAATAGTTCTCTTATCGTTTCAGTTACACATTTTTTTTCAAACCATGATGCAACATACATCAGGAATCTTTCTCTGAAATTGATATGATAGCGTGTCCTTCAGAATCCATTGTTGGCTAGTTGTTATGAATCTTATTGTAATTTTGTACAGCATCATATATTGGTCTGCTATGTCTGATCCAAGCTTCACTGAAAATGTGGAGAAGATATCGCAAACCTGGGTGGTAAGACCGAGTTGTTTTCACTTGATATTAAGATATGCTTTAAAAGGGTTGATAAACATTTTGCGCGGCTTTCTTGAGTGCACTCGGCCACGATAATTTCCTTCATCAGAAATTATTTCTACATTTCTCAGCGACACAACCGGCCTAATTTGTAGTTCTGAGTATAAGTCGGAACAATTACACCTGTTAATCGAACTAAGACTAAAAACTTAAGATAAGAACCCGGCGATCCATGTTTTTTCTTTCCAAGCATAAAATGCTTTGCGTGATATTGCTCAATCTTCGTCGTGAATGTGTTAATGATATTGTTAGAGTGCGGTTTTTGGCTTCGTTCATCCGGAGGTTATGCTTTCGTCTCTGTGGCTTCATAAAGTAGAAAGAACACCCTTGTATAATTCACCACGCTATCCTCACTTGTTTATAATCCTCACTACTGAGTCAGTCCCGATACCTCAAAATTCCGTCTGTACATGCCACAAAACCAGTTACAACACTAGACACTGCGCCGGTTTAGACCTTTGGTGTTAACTCGAAATAGGGACAAAACAAAAACATCTTGTGACGCAGTCACTAAATTTGAACTTCTAAGTAACAGAAACAAACGTAGACAAATCATTTACGACAGGTTAAGGTTATCTTTCCGTCTGAGGTGACTCGGCGAGCGGCTCGTGTACAGGTCATGCACGACAGATTAGACACAAAAGACCCCTGACAGGGAGCTTAATACCTTAATTTGTTTTTTCCGATTGCAATGCGTTCCCGTCACGTTTGCTCATCATTCTCGTACATTTGACAGCATCCTGGACTCTTTTCCGAATTGGTCGAATTAGACACTATGAAACGTCTTGAAGAATCCAGTTTTGAAGGGACTATTTCCCCTTCCCCACCCCCCTTTTTCTGAGGGCTGATATAGATAGGTGACAAAAACAGACAGGCCAGGTCATATCATGCACACGTGACTTGCGTCACCTCTAAGTCATTTGATCATTTGAGTCGACAATAAATCTCCCAGAAGATTTATTCTCTCACAAAACGATCTGTTTTGCTTGTCTTCTTAGGGGTACAATGGACCTCAGAGATTGTGCTGTGATAGATCGACATTACCCAAGGCTGCAGCAATGCCTTGAGCCGTCAAAACTCTTAAACTACCTTGAAAACGTTGGTGTGTTAGACGAGGATGACGTAGAAGCGATTCGTGAGGAGAAACGCAAAACGTGTAGGGAGAACCAAGTGGCGACCTTTGTAGATATTATGAAGAGGCGCGAACAAGGCTTTAGGCATCTGTTGCAGGCATTGCTGAAATCTAAAGTACAAGATTTTTTGGCGAGGGAACTGCTCGGAGATGATGTCTACGATGAGGAAGGTATGAGTAATGGTGTACAAAAGTTGTTCAGATCACAGTACCTCCATTTTATTTACATATCAGGACGCTGCCCCTATTGCATCGCTGGCTTGATACGTACGGAAGATTGCGAAAACTTGGCGTCTGACCTAACTCACGTTTGATAAATCGAATCAATGGCCCCATGACCCGTTATTGCATTTATTACTCAATTAGCAGTATATAGCAACCTATTGCCTACTTTTCGCTAAATTTGACAATATTTAGAAATTGAAAACCTTAGTTTGTATATCTGAAAAAGAGCAAAAACTTTCAACGCAAAATGTGAAGAGAAATACTGTATTGGATTTGGTGTTTTGCTGTCTCTTCACGTCTGCCATTTGTACGTGCCAATTAAGTGTATAAGTTGAAAGGTGATGAAATCTTAACAAAAGTAAACAGGAATCGACTACACCGCTCTTTCTGTGGATGTACTCTAATTTCTGTGGTGAGTCAAAGCCCGAAAAGAGCGTTTTTAAATGTGCGCTTGAAAATGTTCTTCAGATACTGGGTAAATTAATCAAGTGGACGTGACCCATATAGCGAATTTAGGGTCCATTACAACTGATAACAAGGAAACCACAAAGTTTATGTTACTATATCTGATCGTGAAATTTGAGATTCGCTTTTACAGCAGACTTTCACTGCTGATCAAAACAAATTGGTAAAATTCGATATTCACTTTTTAAAAGATCTCAGCACGGGAATTCTCAACCTGAAAATTCCTATCAAAATAACTGAAAAGGAAATTTTCACTTTAAAGTATAATTGCCTCTTATTGAGCTCTCCTCTCTTACTGAAAATTACAGCAATATACAGAAATCTACTTAATGAACTATTCAAGCTCATATCGTGTCTGAACGGCTGAAAGATCAATATAACTTACCGTGATTTCAAGTTCTACCTAAAAAGGACACCCTTCTATGAGAAGCTGGATAAATAAGAAATAAGGTTTGTCTCAAATTCTTCCTGCTGCGTTTTCAGAGTATATTAAATTCACTCATTTTTCAAAGATTTAACGCAATTAAGCAATGCTAGTCATTGATGGCAGCTGCTAACAAGTGGTTGTTTACTTTGACTTGTTATCTTCTCCAGCAATATCACAATAATCTTATTCAACCGAAGGATCCAAAAAAGTTGTTTCAAATCTGCTTAGTTTCTGTTAATTTAGAAGGGACCGCCACTGGTGATATACAGGAAAATGAACAGGTTGTTAATCATTGTCAAAAACTGCACGAATGAATTATTAAAGTACTATTGACATCGGCACAGTTTCATCTTGCATGTCATGTGTTGGCATCTAACTGAACAAATCGCCATGAGATCGATTGCTGAGACGGTAGAACCCCGCTAACTCGAACAGATTTTCGTTTCCCTTCAGAGTTCGAGTTAGCGGGGTTCTACTGTATATTTGTAACTCTCCTAAGATACAAGAAACGTTGTAGCGCCCAGAGGCCTGAGAATTGTACAACAGGATTACTAAACAGAACAATAGTCATTCAATATCAATTTCTTTGCAGAAATCAGCATTATCTTATCGGAGCTTGAAAACGACCTTGATGAGAGACAATCCTTGAAACTCAGACTCATTGAAGAAGAGAAACGTCATAGAAACACTAAGAACGAACTCGAGGAGATTAGACGAAATTCCATTGTCTTCAGTGATTCCAGTAGCTCAGGGCTCTTCGCTGATTATGACTCAAATCCCAGCGATGAAGGTGAGCTGGCAGACTGCTCACCACGAGAGGAGGAAGTGGAAGCGGACAACGGAGCAAGTGGAGATGAAGACAGTTCACCGAGGATTGAACAAGTGCCACGTGGATTTCAAAGTACCAATCGGCTGCTTATAGCGAGAAACGAGGACTTAGAATGGGAACACGAGAATGGGTGGCGTAGATTTGGAAGTGCAGACCACCTAGATACTCTTTCGCGCAAAAGGAATAAGAAATTGGGTTCGCTTGAAAAACTGTGGAAAAGTGCTTCCCTCGGAAGGCTGAATGAACCCGCAGGGCTCAGATCATTCGCGAAATATGACAGCGAAGAAAGCCTCAAGCAGGGAAATGAGTCAACAAGCTCGCCGAAGAGAAGAAACAAGGAAGAAAAACAGTTGGAATCGCTGGAAGACAAAGTGGCTCTTCTGGAGAAGCGGCTTCAAAACGAGAAGCGAAAACGTGAGATTTCCGAAAATGAGGTTGCGAGGCTTCAGTTGGAGAAAGAAGATCTGAGCGTGGAGCTAGAAGACACGAGAGACCAACTCAGAGAAAGTCAAATGAACCTGTATTACGTGGAAAACGACTACGAAGAGGAACTGTACTTTGAACAACGCGACGACGATAATGATTCGGTAGGATTATGTGGAATGACCGATCAAGCTGAAACAGCGGAAAGCAAGACTCGATATTCACCTACTGACAGTGATACAACCGCTGCCCGCTGTGGCTCACCTGGATTAAATAAGCTCCAGTCCCAGACCGAGAACTTGAGACGGTCACGGCTGACCAGTAGCTGGCGGAGCGTCAATGCTCAATTTTACGAGCTCGACGAATATGACAACGAAATAAAAGTTGAATTGGACCCAAGTAATATCTTGGACACACTGCGTAGACTCAAAACATATACTAACTCCTTATATAATGAAGTCTTAAACGAGAGGGACGAGCTCCGGTACTTAAAGAGAAGAGCCTCTAGACTTGAATCTAGCTAAGTACTGACTCATGAAATGGCAAATAGACTCATTTTGAATCTAGCTAGGTACTGACTCGTGCATCGTGAATAGGTTCATTTAAATACAAAGGTATTAAGATGCACCTTTTCCAGACGCTTCATTTACTTTCGCAAACCACAAACATCTTAACTGAATCAAAATAGCATGACTGCGTCAGTAACCGGGCCCATAGCGTTTCAGAACAGAAACAAAGAATTTCGGTCTCATTCCAAAGTGAAATGTTGTCCAGCACTTAATATTGATTGTAACAAAAGTGGGAGATGGAGTTGTTCGTTTGCATTCGATCGCGTTGGTTTTGTTTAGCCGGTCTGTCTGTAAAGTAATCCCGGTTATCACGTGTACTGTGTAAAACTAAGCTATAATGAGAGCTACAAAAATGTTGCTACACCTACAGTTTGATCTCCTATTTTACGCTACATGAAATGGAAATCACGGCCTGCTCACTCAAATGTGCCCTCCCCTTCCCTCGTACAATGTTGCAAATCATTCCCGAAAAACTGTCTTCCTTGTGGAAGAACATTGCAACGAGGGCGGAGAGATGTTGATGATCGGAAACTACTTTTTGAACTGAGAAGAAGAAGATAATTTGTGTGAACAACAGGGCGGTTTAAGATCTGTATCAACTATTTTTTTTTTCGATCATTGTAGTTAATTGTTGAGGCTTTTGGAATCAGCACTTGTGACTTTTATTGATCTTTACGATATAGATGAAGCTTTGTAACTTAGCGATAGTAACGAAAAACTTTAGATTATAGCCTTTTGGAGTTGTATATAAAAGAAAATATACGAGAGAAAATAATGTATTTAAAATTGCTATATAATCAAGCCAGTCTGTTTATAATATTTAAGATGAAAAGAAATTGATAGGGAGGGGAATTGGTGACGCCAATATTTAAAGTTGTATTTTAAATGAGGCATCCTTGTACCAAAACGATCCTCGTAAAAAAGGTGTAAAGCTTTAAAGTAAATAAAGTCGATTAAGATGGAGAAAATGCGGTGTACATTTGGTCTACACAATTTTAAGTAACCTGCTATCATACCCTCCCTCCCTACATCTCATCCCGGCGAAGTTAAAAAAAATTCCTAATAACAAGTTAGTCACTAAAACCCCATTTACACGCCCAAAAAAAAGAAATGACACGGCACCTTAAATTTTGGGAGCATGGCACTCCCCATTTACACGACCAAAATGATAAAGTTTTCCTCGTACTCGGAACGGTTCCAGTTTTATATCGGCACCCCTTACATTCATCTTAAATCTATCTGTATTTCTCTTCAAAATGGTGGAAAAAAATCAATCTGGTTGTTTACCGCCAGATTTTAAGTTCAAACTGCACCGTACATCGCCAACGAGTGAAGGACGAAATACAACGCCATACCAAAAATATGAGAGGGATATGAGCGACAGTTTAAAATTGAATGGGTCACCTTCTGCCTATTTAACAATTAGACGGCAAGCTCGAGGTTTCTATCGGCTGATAGTTGGCGAGGGGCGAAGCCCCGAGCCAACTATCAAAGGCGATAGAAACCGAGAGCGAGCCGTCTAATTGTTTTAGCATACCTCAGTAATCGATCTATCAAGCAGAAAAATATTTTTATTTCACGAATTTTGATACATTCGTGCAATGATGCATGCTAAATCGCGCGCGCTTTGACAAACTGGCGCATTTGCAAAGTTCATTCACCAAAGTTCATTCATCAATTAAAACAAAGCTACACAGTGATCTCGTCATACATTGCGCAGTCTCAGAAACGTGCAAACCGTAGAAGAAAAAATGAATTAAGCTCAAACTAAGCTTAATTTCAAAGTCCTTTCCATTTTTAAATTCTGGAAAGGAGTTGACAAACATTTTGCCGTCTGCTTCGTCGGTGTTGTCGTTTACGCCGCGTTGGTGGTTTTTTGTCGACAAAATCGCGCCCGGAAACTCTCCTCGCAGCTCAAAATATCGTCTACCCTGGGGTGTTTGGCGGAGGATAAAATATCTTTGGAGTGAGACTACGTCGGTTTTCTCTTCCTCTCTTCCCGAAATACAGGTATGTGTAAAACCACGCGATTTGCTGTAATTGTTTAGGATCTTTTGTATCTGCATTTCCCAGTTGACCACTTTCAAAAAGCTTTTGCAATTGCTCGCTTATGATGGGAGTTTTTTTATGAACAACATTACTGGACGAACTGTTCCCTATTTCATCAGATTTTTACAGACTGCATTTAGCATATCATTTGCCTTCTTAAATTCATAATCACCGACGATAGACCCTGGCTTGTTAATAGGTGCTTGCTTCAAAAATCTATCAATGGCCGCTCGAATGGCTTTAAGTGAAGAAACTTTAAATTGTTCGCCATTTGTTTGTCTCACTGACTCATAAAACCTCTGCAAACACGTGTTTTTCTTTAATTCGACTTTGGTTTGTTGATCAATGGGTGTTGTAATTTCTTTTCGGGTTGAAAACCAATTTAAAACAAAACAAGAACCGCAATTGTTACTTTTCTTTGACGACTTTGTTTTGTTTACTTACGAACTTCAGTAAGCTTACGCGCAATTTGTTGTTGATATTAAATAAAGCATTTTATTTCGGAAATTGTTCTTCACTTAGCTTTAAAAACCTTTATTCCATACTTTGTAGTCTTCTTTGTTTTTTTCTGGAAAGGGCACTTTGCAAAACGTTTTGTACGTCTTCACAAACTTCACGAAAACGCGAAGGGGAAGCCATTTTCACTGACAGCTCCAGGTGCCGTCTATCGATCGATAGACGGCACCTGTGTAGCCAATCAGATTGCGCGTTACGCGATAGTCGGTCACTTAGGTATGCTAAAATCCAATAACCTTTCTGTGGCCTAGTTAGACCAGGCAATTCTACGATTCTTTTTTGGTGATCTTTTGTTGCAACCTTCAGTGGCCACCAGCGCATGCGCCTTGGTTGTAACCGCAGCAAAATTGATCTTGCGCTACATACAGATCTACGTTTTCGGCACCGTGGGAGGAAGTCTCGGCACCCCTCAAACTTAAGCCTAGAATCCTAAGACCTTCTAACAAGATGGACGTTAAGCTGAAGCGTGAAAACGTGTCAGATAAAAGCATCCGAGTGCATGGGAGACTTTCAGGAAGAACGTTGCGACTCGCTACTACACAGACTCTATGCCTGCAGTCATTTATCTGCTTTTCATGTTAGGTTGTCGCCTTGTCAAGGTATCTTGGATATAACAAGTCCATGATATAGTGGAACCCCGATTTTACGATCGTCGATCTAACGATATTCCCGATTTAACAATCAACATTGATTTCTGTGTCCAGGCAAAAGTTATTCATAAATCGGGAGTTCGTTTACAACGATATCCCGATTTAACGATATGGTTTTGCTGTCCCCTTGCCGTATCGTAAAATCGATTGAGGATCCACACTTCGGATGTATACCGCTGCTCATGTAAATACCATAAATTACATATACATAACACTCTGGAATAGAAAAAAGTGGCAGTGATTCAACTTACAATTGAGGGAGTTGTAGTCCAAGACGAATTGCTCGACTCTAATTTCGAGGATCGTTTTTGTTGAAGAACATGTTAGCCGAGTTACCTTCAAAGAAAGGTCTTTAATTTTTTTAAATATATCCAGTGATCCAGTGGTCCGCCAAAAAAGTGCGGTTTTGGTTAGGTCGCCCATTTCGAACAAAAATGTGTCCCAACCAAGTTTTTTAGGACGCTCTTTCGAACGGCAACATTCCTGATTAAAAATGGCGACCTACTAAAATCGTCACTATCCTTCCCCGTCCATATAGGGGTGAGTATTTGACTTTGTCTTGGGCAGAGTCAAGTAAAAACATTGAAAATGGAATCAGCATGCAAGAAAACCTACTTTGGAGTAGTTTTTGTGCCTCCCGTGGGACGAGAGTCATAGAACTGCCTCTGAGGGGGGTAGGGTAGGTCCGCCAAAAAAGTGTGGAGATACGAGAAACGTTGTAGGGCCCAGAGGCCTGAGAATTGTGCAGCAGGATTGATAAACAGAACAATAGTCATTCGATATTAATTTCTTTGCAGAAATCAGCATTACCTCATCGGAGCTTGAGACTCATAGAACTGCCCCTGAGCGGGGTGGGGTAGGCCCGCCAAAAAAGTGCGGAGATATGAGAAACGTTGAAGGGCCCAGAGGACTGAGAATTGTACAACAGGATTGATAAACAGAACAATAGTCATTCGATATTAATTTCTTTGCAGAAATCAGCATTATCTTATCGGAGCTTGAAAACGACCTTGATGAGAGACAATCCTTGAAGCTCAGGCTCACTGAAGAAGAGAAACGTCATACTAAGAAAGAACTCGAGGAGATCAGACGAAATTCCATTATATTAAGTGATATCAGTAGCACAGGGCTCTTCGCTGATTATGACTCAAATCCCAGTGATAAATTAAGGTGATGAGCTGGCAGACTGCTCTCCACAAGAGGAGGAAGTGGAAACAGACAACGGAGCAAGTGGAGATGAAGACAGTTCAGCGAGGATTGAACAAGTGCCACGTGGATTTCAAAATACCAATCAGCTGCTTATAGCGGGGAACGAGGACTTTAAATGGGAAACGACGGGGATGAGTAGCGAAGATTTGGAAGTGCAGACCACGTAGATACTCTTTCGCTCAAAAGGAATAAGAACTAGGTTCTCTTAATAAACTGTGGAAAAATGCTTCCCTCGGAAGGCTGAATGAAACCGCACGGCGCAGATCATTTGCGAAATATGACAGCGAAGAAAGCCTCAAGCAGGGAAGCGAATCACCATACTCGCTGAAGAGAAGAAATAAGGAAAAAAAATAGTTGGAATCGCTGGAAGACAAAGTGGCTCTTCCGGAGAAGCAGCTTCAAAACGAGAAGCGAAGACGCGAGATTTCCGAAAATGAGGTTGTGAGGCTTCAGTTGGAGAAAGAAGGTCTGAGCGTGGAGCTGGAAGACAAGAAAGACCAACTCAGAGAAAGTCAAATGAACCTGTATTACGTGGAAAACGACTACGAAGAGGAACTGTACTTTGGACAACGCGACGATGATAATGATTCGGCAGGATTATGTGGAATGACTGATCAAGCTGAAACAGCGGAAAGCAAGACTCAATATCCACCTACTGACAGTGATACAACTGCTGCCCGCTGTGGCTCACTGGAATAAATAAGCTCCAATCCCAGACCAAGAACTTGACACGTTGACGACTGACCAGTAGCTGGCGAAGCGTCAACGCCCAATTTTACGAGCTCGACGAATATGACAACGAAATAAAAGTTGAATTGGACCCAAGTAAAATCTTGGACACATTGCGCAGGCTCAAAACTCATACTAACTCCTTATATAATAAAATCTTGAACGAGAGGGACGAGCTACGTTATCTGAAAAAAAGGGCTTCTAGACTAGAATCCAGCTAGCCTACTTGCCAAAAGATGCACACGGTCTGTCGAATCACTCGGCAGTGCAAAGAGCTTCTTTTTCTCACTTCACAAAATTTTGTTTGCTGGGCATATCGTTAGTAGGTAACTTGTACATCCGTCAGAGTGTAGTCCAGTGTAGGACTGTTGGTGGTAACACTGACTGATGGTGACGATATGTAAGCCCGGGGGAACTCCCATTTAAAAGTGACGGGGGTGATTGTGTGACAAGTTTTTCAAAAGAACCCCTAAAACGTACCAGAATTCTGTTTTGTGGGCATGGCCTTAACAATTTTTTTTACCCCTAAGAGGTAGCAAATGAGTTGACTGGCATTTACTAAACAGGGGGTACCAAACCACGAATTTTAACCCCTAAAAGGTACGACGATCATCCCCATCACTTTTATATGGGAGACTCCCGCCACCCCCGGTATCTAAGGTCGCGGGGTATTTATGCAAAGAATATACACGAGGTGCATGTCAATACCGACAATTGAGACAACACGAAAAGATCCTTTAAAAAATATTCTGTATATCCCCTACGACCAAGGTCTGGATGAAAAGTAAAACTTAATAAGTTGGAACATAATTGTAATTATCATAACAAAATTGATCACAACAAAATTTACCGACAGGTGAACATAATTAATTTTTTAAACCGAAAAGAACTATTCCAGCAAGCTTGGTCTGGTTCCATCCATGCAGGACGACTTGGCTCATTGTACTGAAGGGTAGGTCAAAGAAAAGTATATCATGTTTATGTCACTTTTCCTTGAACTTCCTGCACTGATAAAGTTCTGTTTACGTTTAATTTAAAATTCTCTGTACTGTGGTTAGCTTTAATAGCTGTTACTGTCAGAGAGCTGGCCTGTCGAGCAGAAATCATGAGAGCGATGAGCTGATTATGATTTCCATATCGCACTCTCTCTCGCTCACCGCTGTTCCTAAAACGGAGTATTATCTTATTAAGGTAGAAAGAGATTGGCAAATATTAAAGAAATAGAAAATTGCCGCCTATATGTTTGCATAGCCTAAAGATAAGGAATCTAGTATAACCTTACACCTGAAGCCTCCCCTCACCTTTTACAAGCTGAAAATATGACTGGAAGATATCGACTAAATCAGTCACAGGAGTGCTACAGTAGTTGTCGGGGGGGGGGGGGGTGCTAGTGGAGAACAAATGTTCAATGTTGGAATTATTTGTCCATCCTATGGTAAGCAGTTTGATTAACGACACGAAGTGGAAGGATTTTGCCTGATTTGAATCCTATTTTGAGCAAATTCTCAAGGGCAAAGGCCTTCATTTCAGCCATGCCAACTTTCCCAACGTGAAGTGATAAGGTATTGATTGATGCATATTGTAAAATATAAGCAGGAGACGATAAGTCTTAAAATTGCAGAGATTCGTGGATTTTACGATTCAACTCCGCTAGGGTGTGCAAGCCGAGTAATCTTCGTAAGTTACAAGACAGTATAAACGTTTCCTCGAAGAACAGCATTTATTCCGAAACCTCAAGTGAGCAATTCTCTGTGAATAATTCTGTCCACGATATTGGATCAAAAGCTACCAATTGTTATCTTCCCCTCGGCGACCTTTCCCATTATGACTTAAATTGTAGTTCAAAATACAAAGACTGAAAGCTTTCAAAAACAACAGCGACACAACTCCATCTCGATTTATTTTAACAAACTTTAATTCTATGCATCAACACTAAGCAAAACATGGGGATCTAAAACTACCACAGTTACTGTACATGATTAGAAAAATGAGCCCAAAATGAGGGGCCCTTACGGATCACTCTCAATATACACTTTAAAATTATTCTTACCCAACGATTGCTACCCGACAAGTAACTGAGGAAGAAAGCCGGAATGTAAGCTTTGGTAAAGACTATTTATAGTCTCCATCATCAGTGCTCTTTTGTTTAGAAGCCGATTAGCATCTCGCTCGTTGCAAATGTTTCTACAGTCCGAGGCTGAAAACTTAAGGCAGAAATATTTTGGGGAAAGCTTTATCAATTGGTTATTAAACTGGAATCAATGTTCACACTAACCCTGGGTTAGTCTAATCATGCTTTGAACAACTGGGCCCACGTTAAAGGGGCACTGTTATGGAGATTTTGCGGTATGTTGGTTAAGAGGGTACAAATATTTGACACAGAACCTCTTTTCTAAGATGAAACTACTCTTACAGCACAGGGAGAAAATATGAAATGATTTCTCAGAGGAAGAACAAACTAAAATCAGTTTTATTTAGCAATTTTAGCAAAATAATCAGAAGGAACTTGAAAAAATTGGCCAATTTTTTCAAGTTACAATCCATTTCCATCCTGGGCATCCGCAACCAAAGATAAATGATACTTGTTTCTGTCTACTATCAGTGTTATTGTAAACAAAACTGAACCCTTATTGTAACGTTTACATCCATACGAATATTTTTTTTTTTTTGGCTTTTCAAAGTGACATTAAAAACAGGTGACACTGTCCTTTTAACAATAACACAGTTGATTGACATAATGTTATACCCTCGTGTGACTTTCCCAAAGCTAAATTACTTTATCCCTTGTACGTGGCTTAAGCTAGGTTTCCGTACGATCAAAAACTATCGAAGGATCGCAGAAACAGTTCATTACTTGATTTCAAATGATCGTCAAAAGCTGTTTCTAGTCTCAAGTTCCAACTCCTCTTCAGGAAATGAGCCGGCGCCTTCCTCCATCGGATGGACGGTACCATGTAATCAGAAATATGCCGCCCCATCGAATAGGCTTCACAAAATGCATACGAGGAAAAGGGACTCCTTTTCAAGAATTATTTAGCCAACCTTAAGTTAGGCGGAGGTGCAAAACAACGTTTCACCTTAAAATTCAGCACATTTTAATGGACCCAGTTGTAAAAGTCGAGCAAATTCTTATTACCCAAGTTTATTTGTTCGATTACTAGACACTGTGGGCTTAAAATCGCGGACCATCGAAGGAAAGCAAGTTCATTCTCTCCCCGATCACAGAACATGAATCACAATTGATTGCAGTAATCACGATTGCCGGCAGGATGGACAAGGAATTGCTTATTATCCCAGAAGTTTGTATTTGATAGCAGAACAGTCTGACGATAGCTTTGCCAGCGTTCGTTGGTGAACATATCGAAACTAGGGGTGTGTTGCATAAAATGTAACGTCGGGCGTAACTGCTAACGCCAGACCTTCAGCCCAGTCACGTTTGACGATAGCATGAAGCCCGCCGTTAAGTTTTATGCAATTCATCCCAGGCGTTGAAGCTGAGACGCACGGTGCAGCAAAGCAAGCAGTTCGAACAAATCTCACCGTCATGTCAGTTTCACTCAACATTTCAGGCCAGCCTTTGGACCTTGTTACTGTTCGCAATGTTGCACCATCTATCCCACTCAGTTATTTTTACAACGTTTGTATCAATACCTCTTATCCCAAAACACGCTTCACTACATTAACGGTGAGAAACGTTTCAGTAAACGATGCGAATAACTAAACAATATTTAAACACACTCTACTTTGCGCGTTGAACAATATGACCCCTTATATTGTTCTATTAAATCCGTTAGTCTAGCAGCTATATCGTAACATCTAATCTTTTTAAGAGCTTGAACAAGATCGCCAACCGTTAGATTGGGATACATTACTTGCAGAGTCTCCATTAAAATCCTAGAAGGACTTCTGTGATGTATCGTTCTTCCGTGATATCTCACATATTCACGCTGTTCGGGCGTAATTGCACCAAAACAGCGGGCTAAGCGAGCATAGTCCGGATAAAAAAAGCCCAATCTCCTTCTATCAAGTTTGCGGCACATCCAATCGAACAACTCCAAATGCTTTGCATCCAGTTCTTCTAGGGTGATCTCATCTGAGAAAAAAAGAAGAATCCTCAACTGGTTTGAAAATGAACAGTCAACTGAAAGATCTAGATCTGGTTCATCAAAACGACTTTTTAACGAGGTTACAAGGGATGTATACAATAATAAATTAATTAAGAAAAAGAAAAAGAAAAAGAAAAAACAACAACAACAACTTCTGAAAAACACGAGAATGATCCCCGCTTTAGATCCCCATCGATGTAAAAAGGAAAAGAAAAACCGGGTTACTGTTTCTCATTCCCCTCAACTTCCGCCAGCCTACACCACCTTCAATGAACTAGCGGCCCCAAAACTGCTCACGGACGTGTGTGTAAAAACTATACCGCGAACTCACTCATGCTGACGCGTAAAATCTCTGATAAAAAATAAACAAAGGCAAATTCTAATATGACTTTACTCAGGCGAACTCCGGGTAAATATATGAATAAAAAAACCTTACCTGTGATTTCAGGCTGTCTATTCGAAGACTCGTTGTTCATCTTCGCGTCTTCCGGGTCACAGGCGACTGCATTAAAATAAGAGAATCGTTCCCCTATTTAGTAAGGTAATTCTATTAAGATGTGAGAACGCCTGAACACAACACGATACAGACAATGAAGGAATGAAAAGCCGGATTGGCCATTATTCAGTAAGGTGAGAGGGCTAGGCCATACTAAAGGAAAGTTTTAACATCATTCTGAGGGAAGAGCCGCTCTGAGTAGTATGAATTTTTTTTTTGGGGGGGGGGGGGGCGTTTTATCTTTTTTAGATCTTCGAAGTTTCAAATAATCCAAAAATACAATAGGGTTATAATGCTGAGCCAAATCATTCTTTCCGAGTTGCTTAATGGTTTTGTAGGATGTCTAGAAAGAAGAAAAAGGGGTATCAGGAGTGTTGAAAGTTTGGGAAAATCAAGAAAAGTTTCAATTTTAAGGTTCAGTAAAATTAAGATTTGAGCTCAATAATTATAAAACAGAAGAACACCGAAAAAATTTAGTGACAACCCAAAGTGCTTATCAAAGTGCTTATCCTTCTGTTATTTCTTTCTTATCCTATCGGCATAAAAATTCGACCAGACAGCTTTTCTGAAACTATGTTTTGGAGAGGTTAAAGGCTATTGTAGTTTTTATGAAGTGTCACACATCTTTAAATATTTCGTCTCCTTTAAAATTTCTATGTCTCTCTTTGATTTTAAGTATTTACCTCTACCTTTCTGCGATCGGACAAGATGACTCAAATCCTGTGCTGCATGTAATTGGCCTTCCGAGCGAGAAAGTTAGACTTATCTTGTCCGTTCGGAATTACCCATTGCCCGTTCGCTCGGCATAGAAAGTTTAAATCACGAAGAATTCAATTCTTCTCTTCGATTTACCTGTTGCCTTGGGGAGGAGGGGGGTGGGGGAAACACTCACTGTTCTGTCGCACTTTGTAATAATCATCGCACTTTGTAATACCTGTCGCACTTTGTAATAAAAGTGTCACACTTTGTAATACCTGTCGCATTTTGTAATAACACTTGTCACACTGTCGCACTTTGTAATAACAAGTTGTCGCACTTTGTAATAAATGAAGCTGTCACACTTTGTAATAACAAGTTGTCGCACTTTGTAATAAGCTTTTAAATTACTTTTGAATACGATGTTTGGTGGAAAATAAGTGAATTAACTAATCACCTAGGGTACAAATGTGTTCTTTTATATTTTACTTTGCACACTAAACTGAGGGGATGAAAAAGGAAAAACTCCTTCTCCTCCACGATTCTCGCAACTGTTAATTGTCTAGATCTTGACTACGATGTATCGTGACTTTCTCATCATGAGTAAGGACTTTTAAAAATCGGTTTTGTTAAGCCGTTCCATTGACTCGGTACTAGTCTAATCAGTTCACCGTGCAAATGACCCTATTGCATGTTTAATTTGTAAATGATAGCTTCATTCAGGTGTTAAAAAAGGTATTTATCAACCGGTCTTAAGATCTTAAAAATAAATCGGAATTTGAAATATAATGGCATCTCCTGCGGATGAAAATAAAAAAAGCTTGTCTCCTTGGGGTTTTAGAGAGGAAGAAACTGGAAAGCAACCTGTGATGATGCTCAGCTGGCTCAGGACAGAAGGAGAGATTTGGTGTTCTCGTGCAAATCCCGGGCAAAACGTTTTTCTCTGCTCCCAACCAAGTGGTTAAAGACATGCTAGTCTAACTACTATGCCCACACCTCAAAGTGACTTCATCGATCTAGGGCAGGAGGCATTTGTACATCTCACACAATGGTTTCGACTAATGCTCGAAGACAAAGGCTGTCACATTGCATCCATTCCACCCCAGTGGATCCTTTTGAAGGTTCTGGTTAATACTCAGTTCAAGGGGTAAGCATACCCAGACCTGTGGACCACCCTTCTTACAAAGAAACGCGACAAAGATGATCTCGAAGATGGACTCCACTTGGTAGAAATCGTATTGGTTCTTCATATCTCCGCTGTTCAGCTTGGAAAGGGCATAATCAGCCCAAAACAGATTCAAGAATGATTCACATTCCTCCCTTGGTGGAGAAACTCTTGCAGATCTCATGGGAATTTCACTGAAGGGTTCATCAGTTCTGGATTTTGATCCAGAGGCAGCAGTGAGAAAATGAGTTTCTTCATCACATTGAGGAAATAATGCATCAGATATTCAGTATATAGATAGAGCCTATCCAGTCTTTTCTTTCTTGGCCCACGCCTCATTGCAACTCCCATCTACTAATACCTCAGCACACACCAAGCGAAGAACGATACAACTATAAATTCGATTATTTACCGTGCTTGCATCTACTGCACAGAGCTATCGGCTATTTATACTGCGTTGCGTGTAAATTTCGAAGAACTGTGGTATTTGTCTTGTAATGGCGTCCGAGGTATCCCGACTTTTAGCCACGACTGTAGCACCTATTTAAAATCTTGTGACTACCCTCCCAAAAAAAAACCCTCATATGGAACAAGTAGCGAGTCACTTGAAGCCTCCGTCTCCCTTGCTTACCCTTGGACTCAACCCTCTCGCTCATCTTTTTATTTTTACTTGGAGCTATTTCCCCTCTGTTCAGTTATTACACTCCATCGTTGCTAAACAAGCTATGTGATCTCCAAAATAACAATTGGGAGAAGCGTGGAGTAGAACGGGTTCGTCCCCTCAGTTAAGTATGCAGAGTAAAATATCAATGAAGAACGTATTTGTGTCCCGGGGGGATTAGTTAAGTCATATATTTTCTACCAAATATCCTATTCAAAGGAAATTTGAAAGCTTATTACAAAGTGCGACAACTTGTTATTACAAAGTGTGACAGCTTCATTTATTACAAAGTGCGACAACTTGTTATTACAAAGTGCGACAGCTATTTTATTACAAAGTGTGACAAGTGTTATTACAAAGTGCGACAGGTATTACAAAGTGTGACAGTTTTATTACAAAGTGCGACAGGTATTACAAAGTGCGATGATTATTACAAAGTGCGACAGAACACTCACTAATAGTCGAAAAACTCTCAAAAGAAAAGGAAAGGGACATGAAACCATCTAAGTGTAGTTTCATCTAGTTCTCTAATTTACCCGCTCTACCTTTCAACTTGTATTTTTTTTTTGAGTGTGCATCGAATACACAGGGTACTTACGTCAACTTATACATGTAAACCCGTCGATGAAAACAAAAATCAATGTTCTAATGTACGTAGCGTAATTATATTCCGAGACAGAAGCTGTCAGTGAAGACAAAACAGCCAAACGCTTACCTATGACGTCACACAGTCTTTTTGAAGTCCTTCTGTTATGGTTCGTCTCGACCGACTCCGAGTAGACACAACCCTCCCCTAAAGTGTTTGAAAAAATTATTGAGATGTAAGAACATCTGACCAAAAGTTTATTTCAAGACGATCACGGACGTGACATGGACACAACTCGTTTATTATCAGGTGCCCAACTGAACAGACCATTTCTGATACAGTATATTTAAATTCTTACTTGGCTACGAGGCTGGTGGGAATAAAACAACAGAAATTACATTGAGGTTCAGAGATGAATAATTAATTTTTTTTTTTTGCTTTATTCCCTAAAGCCTTGTAGCCGAGCTAGAATTTTAATATATTGGAAATGGTCTAAAAGCGTTTTCATTCACGTAAACAAAAGAAAGTATTTGAATAAAAATAGAGTTCAATTCCCACAGGTTTAGTTTGGGACACCAGCATGACCGCCATTTCTTTGTCTTGGGACACCAACATGGCCGCCGTGAAGTCATGTGAAAATACTCTATTTAAGTTGTTTTGATAGTGCGTCGATCCGCGCTAGGCTTACAGAACGACAAAACACAAAAGGATCTAATCTCCAACAAATGTAGAACAAATAATGCATAAAAGAACAAGGCTCATCAAACGGTCAGTGAAATGTATTTTTCCAACATTTCGTAAGGCACTGCCTTTTTTCTTCAGGTTATTTTAGAAACTGGTCCTACGGAAAAAAGATGTTATAAATCAAAACAGGACCAGGGAATGCAATATATTCCGTAATAAAATAAAGATAAAGCAACAAAAACCTTTGCTTTCTAACAACTATAACGCTTATGACATCTACTTATTCCTCTCGAACTAATCGTGACGATGTACACAAAGATAGAGGGGCATACCTCATCAACAGAGGTCAACTGAATTGTCGAACCCCCTAGGTGTAAGTAGGAGAGATGAGACATGAACATTTTTCCCGACTTTCATCCTCCAATGTTGTGATGATTTCCGAAATTTCTTATTTTGACGTTTTTTATTTTCTACGTTGTAACGTTACCTATTTTGCTCATACCTATTGGCAAGTTGCATTTTCAGCTTTCAAATTGTAACTCTTTTGCTTACGTGACTTCAGCCTATGACAGTAGTTGGCATTGGAAAGAAATTGGTAAACAGCGTGCATAAGAGCGATTTAGGGATATCTCGTTAATTTTTAAGATATAATGAACAGATGACCGACGTGATTCAGTTTGCTATTGGATTATGTCTTAATATCTTGTCTTGGCTAATATATAGGCAATTTAAAGGCTTTCGTTTGAAAAAGAAATAACGTATTTCAGATGTACACAAAATCTGCCAGCAAGAACAAAAAAAAATATCACTTGCCTGTCCCTCCACGTAGTTTTGTTGTTACCAGCATTCTGTTTCCGAGTGATCTTTTAAATCTGTACGCAGTCACCGCCGTCAGCATGATGGTAATAATAACACACGTTGATATCATTGCAAGGCCAATTCCAATAAAGGGATTCGTGTCTACTTCCTTGTGGGATTGAAATACTAGAGTTTCTGAAGTAATTGATTTCGGAATGGACATTGCTGAGTTGAATCGACCCGTACGTGGAGGAGGACTGCCGATTTTGAGACAGATTCTTGGTTGGCATTTCCTCCATTTTAAGTGACGACATTCGGTAGGAAAGGAATCGTTCCCGTCATTGCAACAAGTGGAACACAGAAGTGGAAATTTATCTGTTAAAGGTCGACAAACAGAGTTTGACATTAGAGTACACCGTTTCAATGTCTTTCCGCTCTGACAAATACGACAAGGCCAACAGGGCTCGGATCCAACGGAGCTGGAAAACGATCCAGGTTTACAAGGGGTACATCGCTGACGAGGCAAGGCAGGTACAGAGCTCCCACACCGGATGGCAGGTTCCATGCCAACAGAACATCTGACGCAATCAATACAGGTTGTATTGGAAACAGTTATCTGTTTATGAAGTAAACACGTTTTACTACAAATAGTATCACGGCCAATAGCACAATTGGAGACCACAACGTTCCCAGGAGGACAAACTCTGCATCTTTTACATTTATGTTTGCTAGGGCTATCAGAGAAGGTTAAACCAGGTCGGCAATGGACGCAAGCCAAAGTTACATCATTCCTGAATACTGCTCCGCAAGGCATGGGAGGTTCCATTCCTCTTGGGCATGTTAGGCATTTTATGCATTCTACCTTTGTTTCATTATTATATCTACCAACCAACGTGTATTGTCCACCTCGACAAGGACGTGCACATACTGTGTCGAAGATTGTTGTACATTGTACGACAACTCTCTGTCCATGCGGACAGGTTGAACATCTTTTGCATTTCTTTCTGTTTCTCGCTGGAGAAAATGTTTCCCCGTTTTTACATGGAATGCAAGTTATTAATGTACCATGTGGAACGGTACTACCACAAGGATGAGATGGTTCAAACCCTGCGGGGCAGATGAGGCAGGTAATACATCCGTATATTTCTTTCTTAGAATCTATCCATATAATTGCATTAGTCCCGCATCGAGCACAAACAGCATCAGCTGTAGGACTGCAAGGTCTCACCACTGTTTCATCTGGTTGGCATTGTGAACATTGTCGACACCTACCATAGTGGCTAGAAAAGGTGTATCCTACTGGGCAGGACCTGCATTCAATTTTCACTCCTTTATTAACTTTGCCTCCACAAGGAACTGAAGGCTTGTAACCAGGCGGGCAATCAAAACAGGGAAAACAGTGGCTTCTTCCTGTGGTCGGGTTATGGATTTCAATGCTATCCGTGTGACAATGTTTCAAGCAACCTGGGTCATTTTTCTTCAACAAAAGATAGAGTGAATAGAACAATATTAGCAAATACTTTTCCAAAACGGCTATTTATGTTACTCATTACAATATCAAAAGGTGTTAATAAATACGACCTAAGGATGTCCAAGTACTAGCAAAAGAGGACTACTCTGACAAGCTTATTTGCGTACGCCCCCAAATTAAATCGAGATGGGGGAAGACACAGCAGGGTAGAACAGTGACGTTGTCAGACATCACGTAACCGACAAAACACACGTTGTGATAACGAAATATTACATACTTGATAACAGCCTGTGTAGCGATCCTGTCCATTTCAGCGCGCGAGAAGGGAACAAAGCCTTCTGCGCAAATCAGATGAAATGCGCCAATTCTTTTAAAACACGTGCCTTTCTCAACTACATTAATAATAATTGTCGATTCGGGCCAATATCACGCTCAATAAATTGCAATTTCACAGAAAGAAAGACCGAGAGTCACTGTGCAATTCCAATCACAACTATACCTTTCAGTCACAAAACATTACAGTCAAAACCATCATTTTGAAAAACTTTAAGTTGCTCCAAGACGACCCTGAAACTGGCGCAATCTCTTTATGGCCTTCACTAATTTCATTCGAATGCGATAAAAAACATAGCTAACTCTCTAGTCAGAAGCATACTCAAATCAGACACTCAAACTGGTTGTTTAGATGTGAGCGCGCAAAGTGCAAAACTTTCCTTTTCATTCACAACGTCGACGAACTTTCGGGAACAAAACGCAAGATAACTGTTCGTTTTACGTGCACCTCTGCTTAAGGTGGCTCTAAAGGGTTATGCAAGATCACGAAGCGCGCGCCAGTGACATCAATCGAAAGTTAAAATTCTCGTTCTTTTTGCTATTTTCCAAATCAAAGCTACTGAAACATTACAAACAAGGGCCAAAATTTGCTGTTTAACAGTCACCTCTGAAATCAAGGCTCTTAGTCTCAAATTAAAACTACTCAAACATCGCCATTTTTTGACGTCTGTTTGGCTTTGATTTCAATTTTCTTCAATTTCCTTTGGGTAAAATTTTCCGAAGTGCTCCGACCGGGTAGAGTCTGACAAGAAGAAACTTTTAAAATCGAAAAAAGTAAGGGTTGTCAAGGTGGTTTTTTCGTTTTTAGCATTATTGTGTTTTTTTGGCTGAACGAAAACCTTGTCTTATAAATTTTTTTGATAAATTGGCAGCAAGGAAAACTAAAAAGGCATAACATCTCTGCCAAAGTTTAAGGAATTTCACCGAAGGAAATTCGAGAAATCTGAGGGGGAACTTTCTATTTTTTCACCTTAATGGAAATACGTCATCAAAAGAGGAACTCGCCAAGATCGCTATCTGGGCATGCGTGAACTTTACAGCGATGGGTCGATGGACCTGTTTTCACAAGCGGATTGGTTGAAATTTGCAACCTCGGTTATCTTTGAAGACACGAGCAACAACACTTCGGTTTTATAAAACTATGACGGAGAATTTTTTCTTCTTAAATGCTGTTGGCTATAATTTGAGCTGTACAATTGACTTGTTCGCTGTTTTGCTTCAGCTTGCGTCAGTTAGCGCGCGCACATTACTAAAGCTCGCATCATCAAATGCGCGCGCAAGCTTGAAACGCTAGTGAGACACCTTAAATATTATTTCCTGCATATAAGCACTTCGTCAGTATCCGAGAATATAGAAGAGCACATGCTTCTGTGAACGCCTGTCGGGCAATACTGCTTTGCGAGTAGAGGCGAGCAGACCACTAGAGGGTACCCTCTAAAAATTACATTTTTAAATATATCTGAAAATCAGCTTAATGGCAAAATAATTTTAAAAAATCAACTAATTAAATAGTGCATGATATGCTATAATGTCGATACAAAAATTTAAGTCAATGTCAAGCAAGTAGTAAAAAATATATATATAAACGTAGTGGTCTAATGGGGATGGGGGGCGGACCGTGGATCGGCCACTGGCGGAGATGCATCCAAACAAGAGAGGATCAAGGGGTACCCCCTGATCCTCTCTTGATACAAACTAATCGCTGGACTCTTTAATCTGCCTGACCTAACCACTCTTACAAGCACATGGCAGTCTGTGCCATTTCTCTTCATCACACAGAAACTCGCAAAACTTTAGAACAAAAATTTAACTTCCGAATCGGCACTCATAACTGGCCGCACGGAATCAACGAACGCTTTTAGTATTTGACTGATTTGTTCTTGTTTTCCACGTTGCCTCCACTGGTAGCTATATAAACACCAACAACCCACAATTCGTCGATTCGCTCTGACGAATTAAGGACTAACACTTGAAAAGTCAGCACTCAAATCTCTTTACGATGGCCAATTTATTAATGTTATCAGCTCTGTTAATAAACCAAACATTTGTTTCTACTCTCCAATGACGCAGCACGATAGTTTCTTCAGAAAGTAAGCCCTTTCCATTAACAAATTAAAATTCGGTACTTTCTTTTTAAGCTAGTTTGTAGCAACGGCCACTTTCCGAGCGTTTAAGATCTAAGGCCTAAATTTCTTACAGTAAATTATATTCCGTATTTAAAGTTTGCTACAAGCTGATTCTGTAGGTAAATTTCGGTTTGAATATCATGATCTAAAATTTGTAGCAAAACAGCAGAAAAATTTAAATGATAACAGAAAATTAATTGCATTTCTTATTCTTTTGTCATAAATCCAGGAGCATTCTAAATGTATTTTGCAATGAATTAACTTACTTAATACATTTACTACTGATGCACAAACACTGTTAAAATTCTGTTTCATTTTAATTAACGGCATGTGTCCCAGCAGTGAAGCAGACGCCTTTTGCAGCGGTTATTTCACCTACACAAAAAGGCATCTGCTCTCGTAGACTTTATTATTCCTCACCCGATTCATAACTTTTTCATGGCTGACATAAAATCCTCTACTAGCCTCGCCTTCCTAGTCCCCTGAGCCATTGTTTTGAATTGTGGCAAAATAAAGAAAAGATTAGACTGGCAAGGGACTCCACTTGTAGGAGCAATCTACTACTTTCTAACGATACGAAAAGCCAAGAAAACAACATCAAAGGTGCTGCTCCATTTTTTGCTAAAGTTTCACCTCCAAAATAATGACTCGATTTTGTTTAGTTTGAGCCGAATTTCGAAAGGCTGTAATTCTAGCCTAAATTGACTGAATTATTTAAAATTAATTTAGAAATTAGTTTGTCAGAGTTGGACAACTTTATTAGGCTTAGATTAAACCAACGAAAATAAGGGGGCAGAGAGAGAAACCCCCAGTATAGCCCTTGGGATATGATTGTGAATTTCTCCTAAGTTATTTTTAGATGTCATGGATTCAAAACGGAAGTCTGTTTCCCGAAACGTCCGGAAACGAATCTAAACCCCTGTACTAAATGTCACTTGAGAAAGCCGCACTGAACATTCTACAGTCGCCATAACACAATGCGACGTTGGCACGCTCTGATTGCTTCCCGTGACGTCACACTGACCATTTGCAGACGTCTCGTGAAGCCAACTTCCGTTAAGACGATGTCTAAAAATAAATTAGGTGGAATTCACATTCCCCAGCCAACGCCCCTAGTTTCCCTCGCTGTCCCCTTGTTTCAGTCTCTTGATTAAACTTACCGATTCACAGATTACACCAGGAAAACTGCTATTAGTGGTCCAAGATGTATTTTGTTTGGGCTTGAGCGCTGTGAAATTGACTGCTGGATATTTCTTAAAGAGATCAGACACAACAGTAAAATTTTTGTAAGTACTTTTCCCTGTGCCTTCCGTCAATGCTGAAATCAATTATTTGAAACAGGAAAATTTTTCAACCTTAGGCAAGTCTTTCAAGCTAAAGTAATCTAAGTGCGCCTTGTTAGGAATTTAAGGAACGTTTATTTCGGACCCGTCTGAAGATGATTTTAGCAAACAAAAGGTAAGTAACAGTCATGCACAATACACGACCCAGTTGACATATGGCGGAGGCAAGGAGGCACCCCCCCCCCCCCCCCCCCTCCACAAAACACGTACCTTCTGTTATAACATGGTTTTCTGATCGTTGATCTCAAACCGCGTGAGTTCAGGTTCAAATGTTTAGTTTATTGGTTATAGCAGTTAGAAATGAAACTGAGACTGGTACACACCAGTTTCTGTCAGGTCACTTGTCAAGTGCAGCAATGGCTATACGCACGGACGAAACCGAGGTTTGTTGGGAAAATCTCAGTCTTACAGTTACTATAAAGCGTTGCTTGTTGCATTGTTGTAAAGCGAATGAGGATAACGCTGATGTCTACAAAAGGACGCAAGAGATAAACTAAGTCTTTAATCAGTTTCGATGAATTAATGTGTTAGCACTGTAAAAAGCAATCACCATCTAAGTATAGAATGTTGTTTCCTTCGAAATTCATAAACCAATATAACTCAACTTACTTGCGGATAAGCGAGGAACTTGCAATTGTATCAACAAGGGAACACCCCACTACAGTTAGGAACTATACCGTAAAGTTCCGATAATAACATCAACCTGGAAGTAATGTCAAAACTTCGTGGCTTCTAATAAATCCCGAAAATAGCGAGCCCCCGAAAGTAACGACTCCCCCCCCCCCCCCCCCCCGCGAAAGTAGCGAGTCCCCCAAAAACTAGCCAGAACAGGTGTGTATGGATCTGTTCGAAAATCATTATATTTTGTTTTACACTGGGTTCCCATGCACACTTGCTATTCGAGGTAATGTGTTTAAAAATACCGTCGCGGAAATTCACTCCATTATCCGTTTGTTTGAAAACAAAAGGTGATTATCAATCATTTTCCCTTGATTGAAATTACATGTAATTGTTCCAGCAAGTTCCTCTTGACATTGCAACAGCTACACTCTCAATGAGGTTGCACTCAGTCTCAGCTAATCTTGCGATGCATATTTTTCAGAAAAACCCAACGGTTCATTTTTATGGATATCCGTTCGAAGGGCTTCAATCACCTCCGAAAATCGGATTTTGTTTTCAAGGAAATCTACAGTTTTCTTGCCCGGTTTTTTATCAATTAATTAAAAAAACTAATACCCTTTCGTTTTCAAAAAACGGCTTTCTTCAAAACCTTATAGACCCTCAAAATCTTTTATACTTCTTTATTTGAACTTTCTTCGAAATAGAAGCTATGTGACAGGATCATGTTCCAGGGGTAACAAAAGTAATAAACACTTTTTTCAAAGAATTTGTATTGATTGGAACCATGTTTCAAGGTCCGTAGCTTGGTTGTTATTACTTGGGCGGAGCGCCAAGTTATAAAATAGGATTTCTTCGTCTACGCAAAACGCAGTGATCTACTGCGCGTGCGCTACATGTTGGCCGAGTCTGCGAGTCTGCATGTATTCATCATAAGCCGCCATTACGGGACAAAAACATAGACGTAAAATCAACACAACGAATATCGTATTCTTAAAAGAAAACAGCTAGTATGTGTGTTGTCTGCTAACTCCTTCCATTGAACGAAACTAAGGGGCAACTTTCCTTTCAGGACGGATATTTTCCAAAAGTTCGACTTCAATTAACCTCAGACGCTCTTTTGGCTCTTCTCGATAAATCCCCATTCGGTGTCAAACGTAATCGATAAGATCAGGCCGTAAACACTGAATTTACATACAGCCGAGCAAAAAACTTCATTTCTCTGGCTGCAATATAAAAAAGAAAACGTTCAATTAACTTTAAAGATTCAAGACCATTCCGTGGGTGAAAGGCTTAGGGTAAAGTAGGAAACTAAAACTAAAGCTTCGAAAATAAATTTCATTCGGGGTCCAGTGTGAGCGATAAGATCTATTCACCAGAACAAATGTAAACACTGAAAGTTTGCTAATGCACAGTGTCAATCAACGCTTGACGAATTAATTTCTTTATTTACGTTCACTTGGATAAAACCGCCGACCGGTTAGCTCAGTTGGTAGAGTGCCGGACTACCGTGCGGGAGGTCGCGGGTTCAAACCTCGGCCGGACCTGAGGAGAAAGTGCTGCCTTTGCTCTGACATCTGCAAATGGTTAGACTTTCTAGTCTTCTCGGATAAGGACGATAAACCGTAGGCCCCGTCTCACAAACCTTGTTTGTAAATAACTCTGTGGGACGTTAAAGAACCCACTCACTGTTCGCAAAGAGTAGGGGACGTAGTTCCCGGTGTTGTGGTCTGGTCTTTGTACGTATATTCCGTATATTCCGGGTCCGCAGTAATTGGCTTTAGCTGTTGCGGTATCCCTGTCCATATTGGACAAAGCTAAATAAATAAACCAAAATGTGATCCTCACGGGAAAACAGGGAAAAAGGTGAACGCACGGGCACGCCAAATTGACACGCTAAACGTAGAATCTGAAAAAAAATCTTTCCTTCGGAGTCGAGTGTTACCGATAAGATCGATTCATCGGAACAAACGTAGGTAAACGCTGAAAATTTACATATTCATACCATAACAACTGAGTACCGCAACGCTAAACGCATTTTTATTTTTACGTTGGATAAAGCCAAAATAGCAACTTTAGCACCCGGGCCTTAGCAAAACTGAAAGCCCCTTCCGTTGTTACAAAACGTTGAAAGAAGCCGTCGTTTGGATGCAGAAAGGAATTGCCACGCTGAAAACAGCGGGAAGAAATTGGTCACGTGCTAGGCAACCAAAATCGTTCACGTGTATCAAGTTTCATCCGGCGACAAAGAAAATATTTTCGGCGGTTCTTGGAAGGAAAACTGGACGGTTTCTGCTTGTTATTCAATCGCCACGGGAGCTGCAGTGTCTTTCCACTTTATAAACCCAGCTTCTTTCATTTAAAGCCCTTTTAAATCCTGGAAACACTCTCTTTTGTGTCATGATATTTTGTCCATTGGCAATCACGCAAAACCTCTCAAAGAATGAACGTACACTTCGACCTTTGCGTTACTTTCCAGTGCGAGTGAAGTTTATTTTCTTTTTTGCGTGTTTAATAAACAAATAACTGTAGACATAATTTGAAATAGTTCATTCTTTGGTCACTCACAGAGCGCTTTGATTTTGTCATTAAAGTTCTGTCCTATTCCAGTGATCATGTAATAGATTCGACCTTTGCGTTACTTTCCAGTGCGAGTGAAGTTTATTTTCTTTTTTGCGTGTTTAATAAACAAATAAATGTAGACATAATTTGAAATAGTTCATTCTTTGGTCACTCACAGAGCGCTTTGATTTTGTCATTAAAGCTCTGTCCTATTCCAGTGATCATGAAATAGATTCGTTGAGTTAACTTTCTGTAAATCGGATGTTCTGTGAGGTTTGTGTTATCCGCACGCGTCCCATATAGAACGCATGTCTTTTTGCACGCGTGTCATATTGCACGTTCTGCGTGACATTTTGGAAGCTGGAACATCTCTCACAGAAAGCCCAGAAAAAAAGGGTATCAGGGTGGAAAGGTATTCGCACAAATACCCCTCTGTCGCCAAAATTCATCATTACCACTGGAACCGCAAATAGTCCTTTGTCGCTAAAATCCATCATTATCTTAGATGCACCTCATGGTTACAAAATCCGACGTGTTTAGTATTAAAGAGAGTAATGTTTTATTTTGTTTGCGTGACATTTTCGGTCGAACTACATCACGTTTATCGCAAATATGATGCCTTAGACTCTCAGCGAATCTTTTATCGTTCACCTGTCACCAAAGACTGAACTTACGTGCATGCTGAGATACTCCTAATACAACGGCGCCCAAGTAAACGCTCCCACAGCGTCTTGTTCAACTGAAGAGCACTGAAAAAACCTGGTCGATTTCTTGAATCTTGCTTCCTTGTCTCCCTCGCAGCCGCTCTGTGTCTCGTCACGCACACTCCGTGACGATACACATGCAGAACGGCCGTCCCCTGCTAAACCTCGAAATGGCCAATTAATATTCTCAACCTAAACTCATCCGGAATGAAATCTGTGGATCAGAAAACCGTTTCCGCCGCACGTTTACTCTAGACTTAACTGCGAGTCATGGCTAAGACCAAAGGCCCAATTTTATTTCCTGACCCTTCTCAAAATAAGATGAGATGTGCATGTACCTTCAGGGTTGGAACGGTGACTGCGTTAATCTCTGATTCCCGTTCTAAGGAAGATCCCCGTTCTACGGAAATGAAAGAAAATCATTTTCTGACAAATTGATAACATACTATTTAACAATTAGATTATGAGCTCGAGATTTCTATCGCGTGATAGCTGATGAGGGCGCAGCCCGAATCAGCTATCATGCGATAGAAACCGAGAGCGAATAATCTAATTGTTTTAGTATAAATCTACTAGTCGGTCAAAACCAAACAAGTAAATTATCTATTTCCTCATCGCATGCACTTCGAAAACGCGACAAAGTGGCTGCCATTTCATTGAAAGCCGCTACTCACTATCTATCACAGAATAGATAGCGAGTAGCATAGCCAATCAGAGAACGGCATTCGTGATAGAACACTAGTAGATTCACACTAACAGGGGGGGGGGGGGGGGGGGGCTGGCAGCTACCTTTGATCTTGCCGCTTTTCGGAAAGTGATGATCGCCCCAGTAAAGAAATCTGTCAATCATTCGAAAACCGTAACGAGCCTGCGCGAAATGCGAAGGATTCATGCCATTGTGTCTGTGGCGACTCGACGGTGGAAAACGCATTCGTATTAAGTCATTGTTACTTTGCTGTTAGCATGTTATTTTGCGGTAGTACGAAGTTTGAACACTGTGATTAATCAAGACCGCTGGAATGAGGTGCCAGCTTTGTTTTAGGTTAGCAGAGTCGTCAGCAATGCAATTGCGAGCGACATGTTTTCAGCGAGTAATGTAGCGAACGATTATGGTTTTCGTCGTCTCAGGAAGATATTGTACGTCGACAAAATAGTAGAGTTCAATTTCGATTCTTGTTCAGTTCTGAAGAAACTAGAAGCCACGCAGTGTTTCACGACTGTCATCGCGAAAGCCCAGAATGTAAGCTTATTTCTCAAGATCGGCTTGGAACTTTAATGTAAGCTTATTAAAAGTATTTGTCCCACATTTTATGCGTATCAACTGTTGAAAGCGTCTTTACGAATGAAACAGCATGTTTATTTTATGGAATTCTCGCTCTGTTTAAATGTTGCGTGACGACAGTTATTCCTGTAAGTTTAATTTTAATGCAGAAATTGTTTAAATGCATACACAAGGAAAACGGCTTGAGTCCTTAAGAAATTTTTAGATGAGAAAATTTTGCAACTGGAAAGGATAGCTGATAAAGATCTCAGAAGAAGATTGCTCAACATTATTGTGAATAGAGCTACCAGGTTTGTATGAGCGGCTGCAAGGGTGTTCTTGTCTGTATGGGGAGATTAAGTTACGTGAAAAGACATTCAGGTCCTTATTCTCTCCTGCAAAAAATTAGGAAGTTGAGTTCAGTAGCACCGGGTGAACAATGTACTGGTACACTGAGATCTTGCAGAAACCACATGCATGTGCAGAAACCTTGGAAGGTACATGTAAATATTATTGCATTACCTGTCACCCTTTACAATACAGATGTCCATGAACACCTGTATCGGTATGGTGGTTTTCCCCCATTGGTGGATGCCAAAATGGGGCTACTGGGAATACACCCTAAAACCCAACTGCAAAGGAGATACAGTACCAAATAGATCCCGGGATGGTAAATCAACCATGGTTTCTCTATGTATTGAACAGCCATTTCAAAGAAGACAATCTAAATTATCACCCCTTGATTACTGAAGTGTTTCTAGCAACTCGAGGATTAACCCAGCTGACCACATTACTCTGCAGTATAATTATATCTTCAAAACATGACAATGTACATCAGAACTGTAACATATTGCCATACTGTTTAATTGGTACATATTGTGTAACATAGTCAAGTGTAATTAGCATATTGTAAATTATGCAATTACTGCACATTTTCACACACTTGCACAGTGTAATGACTGGCCGGAGTCACCAAAGAGGTATGACAGACAAAATCTAAATTAATGAAAGATAACTTCACCTCTTTAAAATGATGAGATTTATTACCAAGCATACATAATGAATTCAAAACTCACTATTTGTGGCTCACTTGGCAAAGTTGAAGAGCAAAATGCTGCTAACATCACCTCTCAACTGCTCACCATTTAGAAGAGATTAGAGAAGAAAAATCTGTTGTTGAGAGTATGACAGTAACATTTTAACTTTAGCAAAACAGAAAATTAGATCACCAGAACCTCCACAGTTTGTTGACTGCCAGTGGGTAGTTGCTGCAAAGGGAGGAGATTCTACAGTGTACTTAAATGAAAAAATCTATAGGGAAGGTAACGATAAAGTGGAATGGAAGAAGTCTTACTGGTCTAGCCCTGTGAACTATGTGGGTCAGCTAGTCGTTGGTTACAGTATTTTCGTTTTTCGCTGCAGAATTTGCATCCGTGATCCCTCTTGATGACCAAACTTCAGGTAAAAGAGACACCGAAACTTTCCTGTGATGTTTGGACGTCGAATAGCCAAATTGTTTGCGAATCCGAACAGACGCGCCTTCACATAAAATCGCCGCCATGTTTGATTATCAAAAAATCGGTACTTAGTCTCGCTCGGCCAAATTTCTTAACTAGGGCGATCATGCAAACTCGGATCCAGGCCTCGCTGCTGACCCCCCCTGTACACTAATTATCAGTAGACATTCTGGGTCAGTATTTCTTTCAGTATTGATATTTGCTTTTTAATACCGTTTGCCGTGATTTGTTCGATTGTTTTTCGTTACGTGCGTTTGTTTGTTTGTTTGTCTGTGGCCCGTTATCTATGTGAGATGTTAAATATGATTTGTTATTTAACAATTCAGTAGATTATGGGCTTGAGATTTCTATCGCGTGATAGCTGATGAGGGCGCAGCCCGAATCAGTTATCACGCATAGAAATCGAGAGCGAAAAATCTAGTTGTTTTAGTATAAATCTACTAGTCGGTCAAAACTAAACATTTTTTATACGTCATCAGAAGAGGAACTCGCCAAGATCGCTATTTGGGCATTTGTGAAATTTACAGCGATGGATCGATGGACCTGTTTTTGCGAGCGAATTGGATGAAATTTGCAGCCTCGGTTATCTTTGAAGACACGAACAACAACAATTCGGTTTTATAAGACTATGACAGAGAATGTTTTCTTTTTAAATGCTGTTGGCTATAATTTGAGCTGTACAATTGACTTGTTCGCTGTTTTGCCTCAGCTTGCGTCAGTTAGCGCGCGCATATTACTAAAGCTCGCATCATCAAATGCGTGCGCAAGTTGAAAAGCTAGGGAGACACCTTAAATGTTATTTCCTGCATAAAAGCACTTCGTCAATATCCGAGGATATAGAAGAGCACATGTTTCTGTGAACGCTTGTCGGGCAATACTGCTTTGCGAGTAGAGGCGAGCAGACCACTAGAGGGTACCCTCTAAAAATTACATTTTTAAATATATCTGAAAATCAGCTTAATGGCAAAATAATTCTAAAAAATCAACTAATTAAATAGTGCATGATATGCTATAATGTCGATACAAAAATTTAAGGCAATGTCAAGCAAGTAGTAAAAAATATATATATAAACGTAGTGGTCTAATGGGGATGGGGGGCGGACCGTGGATCGGCCACTGGCGGAGATGCATCCAAACTAATCGCTGGACTCTTTAATCTGCCTGACCTAACCACTCTTACAAGCACATGGCAGTCTGTGCCATTTCTCTTCATCAATCAGAAACTCTACAAAAATGTAGAGTTTTTTCTACGTCCGTGATAACAGATCAGTTGTAATAGTTGGAGGCTCTTTGGAGCAAGCTTTTTTTTAGTATTTAGACCTCATGTACTGTGTGTTAGATTACAAAAAACGCTACACTTCAATGCCGAAAGGGCATGGTACCGCTAGGAAATAACATACATATGCATTGTACAGGGAGTAACTGAAGGTATCTTATTCAAACTAAAACCTGCCTTTTAAAATGCCTGCCTTCTTTATTTTACTTTGTAATAGCCTTTTTACCTGAACGACGTCGAGCAAGCAGGACAATGGGGACTGCCATTGACGACATCGTGACTACAACCAAAGTGAGTACTATTATAACCAGTGGCTTATTACGTGTTGAATGCACTTTCGTCTTTTTCTTTAACGCGGAGGGTAGCTCGTCCAACACAGGCGGTGCAGCAGTAATTTCTTCGCCTGCATTGACAAACGAATACGAACAGTCTCGAGGGGTACCTTCTATTGTGTCCGGATTTTCAACTGGCTGCTTGTCATCGGAGACTTCATTCGACACAGGGGGTGTAACAGGTCGTTTTTCATCTAAACTGGCACGTTTGTTGATGCAGATTCTTGGAGCACCTTCCTTTGCTTTCTTCAGTGTTTCTTTCATATCGAAGAACGCTTTTTTTTGCAAACATATTCGTCCAAGAAATTTTATTCCTCTCACAACAACATCAAGGAAGCCAACGCGTTGGTTCTTAAACTAAGGAAGACAAAAATGTAATTACATTAGAAACGATTTGGAGGCCTCTAACTACATCTATCAGAGCACAACAACGGTCAACAAGGATATAGAAATTTGAACCTTGACTGCTAGGCATGATGTATAAAGTACTTTTCACTTGGCAAATATAGAAACATTTGCTATTTGCCATGTATCTTATCAAAATAGGCGACATCATTAACTAATAAAAAGGGGAAACTGATTAAAAGGCTTTCTCCGACACTTAAAGATTCAGAATGCTATTTACGGGGTGGGGGATTGAGGTGCGATGTTAAGACGACTTTGTCAAATAGTACAAAATGAAAGGTTTAATAACGGCTAAGAGGGCTTTTAAGGGTTTTATATTGGCTGAACAAAAACGTATAATTAATTTTCCAGAAGTTATACCTTTACCTTAGATTGTCGAAGTTCTTGTTCAACAGTTGGCGTATGTCCATTGCCCTGAGTCAGATCTAGAAAATTTAGAAAAACACCTAGTTACTCTATTTAATATGGAATGCATATATTTTATTTGTTAACTTTATAGGATTTAAGTAGAACAATGAAATTTGTATGACTACGTGCAGCGGAGCAATCATTACTCCGGCAAACTAGGTCTACCCCTATTCAGACTTTGGGGTGTGCAGTCTTCCCACATAGCCCTAAACATGCAAGGAAAAGCCACGCAACTTCACGACTTTCCTGAAATTTATCTGGGAACAAGTTGGTATGACCTGATATTGGACATAACATTTGGAATTACCGTGACAACCATTTTTGTTAGGTGGGCTTTCAACATCTTGAACTTCTGGAATTTATGTAGGGTTAAGAAACAATTATAGTTCCAGTTTGTCATTTGGAGATCTTGGAAGGAAGCTTAAACACCCCATATTGTTTCCAGTACCGGCATGTTGACAAAGCAATCTGCCAGCAACAACACCCTCATCAGTTTTTTTTTTATGAACTTCAAATCCTATTTTTTTCGGATGACATAAGTATCTCAACCCTTATCTAGGCCGGAGGATAGGGGAATTTGCCCTCTCCGACTTTGAACATTTATAACGTTTAATATTAAATTTTGAGCAAACGCCACCGAAAACTTTGAGTTTTTAAGAAATTTAGGTGGGAACAAATTGTGGTAGTCCATACCAATAGAAGAACAAACATTTTCTAAAAACATAAAAGTTATATTTTATTTGTCCGCTTCCCGGACATGACCATGCAGTCTTGGTTTCACTTTTATAATATAACACGATGATATCAGTCATTGGGGCCCAATATAAATTTCGGTCAAAGACAAATAAATACTACTGTCTACCTGTCAAGGAGGTTGCAAGACTCAATGCCAGCTTAAGGCTCTTGCTTTCGTCAGAACTGGTGCAAAGTTTGCAATGACAGTAGCGAGGATCATATGACTTTACGTCTTCATTCAGGAAATTCTCCTCTTCGATCCACGAATCAAGGAACATTTGCATCTGGACCGTTGATTGTATCCCCGCAAGACTAGAGGGAGGTAGTTTCCAGTTATCACTTTGCGCTTCCGTTGTCGCTGATTCTCTTACAAGGTGAGAGTTCTCAACACTTTGGAGAAGGTTTTTCCAAAAGTGTTCAGGATATGACATCCCACTTATGATGACCGTTTCTAGCACTCCGTTTTGGAGTAGAGTTCGGACAATCATTATAGCGAGTGGATTACATCCGCACCCCTTAGCAATAACTCCTAAGTCGCCATGTAGAGAGGCTGGGAAGGAATTCTGAAGTAACTGTATGGCAGCGGCATTGCTAAGAGACCCAATGTTTACCTCAAAGACGCGGTCATCTGTAATACTTATTCTTTTGCGCGAAACGAATAGTAGTCTTAGACTCCTGGCTTGAACTGTAGCGTCCAGAAATGTTTGAAACACTTTGGAGGAATCGGCTGATTCATCGTCCTCAACGAAGTTTTCCACCTGGTCAAGAATAAGAAGAGATGGATGCAATCCTGATTCTCCATTTTCCTCGTCATTCTCTAAGAGGGCTGTTTGATTAGGAACCTGATAAAAATTTGTAAACAGGGTCGAAATTTTCGAAAAGGATTGGAGGTCGCTGCAAGAGTGATATTTTACCGTCCAACCTTTTTTGAGAAGTTTGTGCCCAACTTCGATGGCAACAGAGCTCTTCCCAATCCCAAAGGCTCCATAAATGACACCAACACGAAGCCGGTTTGAAATGAGGTTAACCATGACTTCCTCACATTCCACATCTCTTCCAATAAGTAAATCGGTCAACGCCGGCAAAGAACATTTTGGTCGTGACAGCGATTCTACACAAAAAGGAAAACCATTGGATGTTATTAATTATAAGGGGCTTCCAATAAAAAATGAATTGAACAATTTTTAATTTTTAAACCCTCAAAATGGCCACAAAGTAAACGAGGCGAGACGCCTTGTTCGATATCCGATTTTCCTTTTCACGTGAAGACTTGCTCTTCTTGAAAATACCCACAGAAATGAAAGGAGAGGATATTACACAAAGCTTGAAGACGTGAAAAATAGTCAAACTCCAGGAATTAAGCTCAATGAATGTGGATTGCCTTCGCAGGCGCTTTTGTGATTTTCCGTCTGTGCGAAGATCAGCTTAGCGCTCAATGCTTTTTGGTTGAATATGGGTCGTTAAAAGCAAGTTATCTCCAGGCCACAATTGCAATTCTACGTAGCTGTTAAATTAAAGTCTTGTAGATAATATACCTTTTGGATTTATGGTGTTACCGTCCTCTTGGTAATTTCCAGCGAGAGAGTTTGTCTCTTGTTCTTCAAATCTCTCTTCGAAAAAGATTTCTACATTTTGGTCATCTTCTGACATCAAAGACAGGGAATCCTCCACATCGCCATTATAGTCATATGAATCTTCAAAAGATTCTGTACTTTTTCTTGTCTTCCTCCAATCTGTTTTAATTCCAAAAAACATAAAAGTAAGACAAAAAAGATAAAACGTTAATTAGGTTAAGGTGGCTTAAGATGATTCAACTGAATTGCATTGCACATTCTTACTGCACATTATTCTTGCGTCATTAGCGCCGCACTTAGCAATCTTGTACGTTGGAAGCATAGCAGCCGATGCCAGTCAATTACTAAATGGTTGTTTTGTCCTATACGAACACCGTGACCTACGTTCTAGGCCAATACTTGTAACATATATCCATTAGATGTTTTGGTGCGAGCTCGTCAAAATATAAATAACGAGTAAACATATACATAAAAAGGTGTTATTGTTTGTCAGCTGAAATCTTAGTTTATAATTAGTTGTTTAATTTCTTATTTTCTTGGTCAGTGTTTTTCCTTTGGTTTTGTTTGTTTTGTGGGGATGTGAGTTAGTTGTTTGTCTGAGCCGGTGTGCATAATCGTTTGCACCGTCTAGGGATGGTTGATCAAAATACGTCGATATAACATGTACCAGCCTTATTATTTTTCTTAAGTCAAGAAGTGACTCATTATCAGAATACTTTTACTTATTTCTGTTACGTGTTTAAATAATCGGTCAATGGTGCTGATCAATTTTTTTTTCTTTATAGACTCCCGTGAAGGGATTTTTGCCAAGCAGGATCCATTTCAACTTGTCTCCACTGACAAATGTTGGCGATGGCTTCGATGTCTCAACACCTTTCGTATATCTCTTTTCTTGCAAACAATTGACGGCTACGTACCGTTTTGTCTTTGGAAAGTTTTCACTGCCTTAGCGAGTGACTCCCAATCTACCTCATCATCACTGTCACTTTCATCATCTTTATACCTGTAACCAAAGCAATTAATACACAATGCTACAACCCCTGAATGCTCAACAATTAGTTACAGGAGTGATCTTGAAGCCACATTAGGTTAATTACATCTTACCATTTTTAATCAGGGCTAAGAAATGGCGGTAGCGACATTGAGTCGTATTTTTGTAAACTGTAACCATGGATTCTTCGGACCTGATAAACCTTTGATAATGTAGAGTAGAGTTTGATTTTTTTTAATTTTGAAGTTTAATATTCTGTCCCACTGGCACATAGTTCTATAAACACTGAGCAAGCGTAGTGTACTGCTGCCAACTCTACTATAGAATTAATTTTCGTTGTCATTATCATCATCATCATCATCATCATCATCGTTATAACGGCAGTCTAAAAAGTAAAAATGCCTCCTTATTATTCTTATTCTTATTCTTATTATTATTATTATTATTATTATTATTATTATTATTATTATTATTATTACTATTATTATTATTATTATTATTATTATCATTATAGACTTAATTATAGACTTAGAAGCCTACAGTAAATCGATCATAGCATGTATACGTACATTGAATGCTTTTGCTCTAAAAAGCACGCCAGTTCTTCATGTCCATTCTCTCTTGCGACCTCTTCCAATTGCAGCTTCTCGTCTTTAAAACTTTTGAACACGTTTCGTCCAACAGTTGTGCTGAAGATAATATTGAAAAATTCCTTGGCGTTTATCTTGGCTGCGGTTTCCACGATCATGCGAAGAAGAGATAACGCTCTAGTTTTTTCATTCCCTAACAATACAGTGAAAAAATTCTGATTATAGTTATGCATACATGTGATTATCAGCTAACTACAGCAATCGGAGGGTCTCTTCTTTTTTATTGAGATGTCAAGTGCACTTAAGAAAAGTTTCTTGAATGGTACTCTTTTACTCTGTCTCTTCATTACGGTCACAGTAACCAAGAGCGCTAACTAGTGAGCAAAGGACTGAGTGAAGTAGCAAATTGTCTTAAGCTTTTCGGGTTGTTTGCAGTGTTATTATCACAGGTCACGCATGTGCAAGCGTAATAATTTGCTGAATTTGGAAATTTGAACTTGATTTGAAATTTGAATTTGTATGTCGAACCTCATTTTTCATTTAATTACATCAAATTCTCTTCAACCTTGCCAATGCGGAATATATACACGTGTATGACACATAGACTTAGAATGGCTCAAAACTGCACGAAAGCACATTTTAACCCAATTGCTCAAATTACCAGTTTACGAAATACCATACAAACTCTTGATCTTATATTTTCCAAAGTAATTACTATGCAAATTCATCGCAAGTTGTGCTTCGGTGAGATCTGTTATTATTGGAATTTTTGTGAAGTTGTCAAGTGAATTTCATTCGGTTACGACCAGCGACGTTCTATTAGTTCATGATTTTTTACACTCAAATTGTTTCTTATAAATTTGCCAAATTTTGGAACTTTTATTACTGCAATTCACATAATTTTTTTCGTTAATATTAAGTATATTTTTGTACAACATAATAAAAAAAAAATAAGATTTCCTAGGTTGACTTCCATGCCCTCTTGAAGAGAAAGTAAAAAAAAAAGAAATACCTCTTCCCCTAGAGTGCCTAAGAATAAAATTTAGAACAAAAAAAAAAAATTTACCAGCCTTCGGTCTCCCGGCTGATAATCAACCTAGATATATATTGTCGGTTTGATGCTTACCATTACAGCTTTCCCCATCTTTCGACTTTAAATCTAGATTCCTCATTCTCATAAACACCAGTGACATCATTTCAAGGCAGTCTTCGGAAGTGTTGAGCTCTCCATCTACATACATAGTCCTCCGTCGCCGACGTTCTTCTTTGTACTTGTCTTTTTTTTCGGTGTACTCGAATGGTACCGTGTTTGAGCTGATCGTACGTTCTCCTACAGCATTCAACACTCTGACTTGTACCACACCTGGGGTGGGCGACGCTATTAAAATTAAAAAGAAGAGCAAGTGATGGATATTTTACCTTCTGTTGCATAAAAAAACGTCTACCTAAAAGCGAAGCTCCGCGCGCCGAAGCACCACTGGTAAGAAAATATGGTAGCCTAACGATACCAGAAATTTTGGTTTGGTTCATGACGTCACTGTCCGCCCGTTCGTACGTACATCTGTAAGCAGCACCACAGGTTAAGCAATGCGAATGACACAGCAGCGGGAGAAACAAGACGATAGAGCACGAGAAAATTACTCTTAAATATTTATTTTTATAGCGCTCACATCAACAAACAGCTTTATACTAAATACCAGCCGTAAAGAGAGTAAAGTATTTTGCCTTTTCAATCGTCTCTGTGTACCTTGTGGAAGCGAAGATACTACTTTTTTGTGTTTGGCGTGACGCCACAGATTCACGTTTGCTGATGCGTGCTTAAAATAACACAATTCCACGAGCTTTGCTTCCAAACAGATTACTCATCATATTTCCATTTCAGCAATCCGTCCCCTTGATTTAGATTTAATTCAGGATCTAATAAGGCTAAAAAAGGAAAGATGGTGCACCCAAACTTTTTTTTCTTTTTTTTTTTCTAAGGGTTAAACATAGACTCCTCTTCAGTAATTGTTGTAGAGGCATGTTTTCATTTATTTGCGGTATTCTGTAATTGGTTGAAAACGCTGGGTCGAGAGAATTGCAAGACAATGACCATTCAGTTAATTGAAGACAGGAACATCATTTACCCTAAAAATGAATACTTCCAGGTTTATGGATAAAGCAAATGTACTTACGAGGAACTTTTCCTTTCACTGAAACTCTGTCTCCAGCGATCATAACTGACTCTGCTGGGAGATCGCCAAATAAGACTTGCACCTGGCCCACCAAATTATCGAATGCACCCTCTAAGGTGATGAGGAAATTAGAACCTCCCTGAAAGAAGCCAATAAAACTACAAATTTTGTACGAGTTGTTACAATAGTTCCATCAACCACATTATTATTTGTCAGAGGGTCTCCTCGAAAAGCCCAGAAGGGTTTCTGAGCCTTCTTACTCAACGTTGTTAATGTTTTAAGTACTATCAGAAATTTTTAAACTTACACATACCATATTGGGCAAATATTGAGCTTTAGCAAGCGAAAGCGACCCGTTATACCATTTCTAAAAATGTAAAATGCGTACGTAAGACTAGGAATCGATCAAAAACATTTAGTGCTGCATGCCAATAAACGTTTAGTAAATTCGGCTTCGTAAAAAGTATTGAACGCAGAGGTTTGTGACGTGCCATGAAGATTGGGCCGTTAGTCAAAAAGATCAGATAAAGACGTTGTTAATTTTGTCTAAGTCTGGGTTGTGTTCTTAGCATGCGTTTTTCAGAAAGGTTGTGTTCTTAGCATCTTCTTACAGAAAGGTTCTAATCCAACAACATTCCTCTCACCAAAATGTTCGTATAAAACAAAACGAGTGTAGCCGAGCAGTTACCTCAACGCTTCCTTCTGTTGGAGCAATTTCCTCGATTGTTACTGAAAAAGCAGCTCTTTCTGCAGCAAACACAATAAGAATACATATATTTGACAGTAAAAACCATTTAGCCGTTAATATATAGCTAGACATTTCCGATTTGCAACTGCCTTATGTAGTACAGTTCCCACTTAAAAACAGAGGAATAACCTTTGATTTTTTTGGTTTAGGTTTTAAACCAGCAGATTTTAAAGCCCCACAATTTCCTTAATTTAGAAAATAGCGGGTAGCCAATTAACAAAACTTTGGTTCAAGAACAGACATGCTTTGGCAATTTGATTTGTTGCTTTGTGGATGACAGCTACGGATTATAACATCCTAATCAGAGCCTTATTTGTCTCGTAACGGCTTTTTTGCCTATTTGCTAATCGTGTAGAATCCCGTTTTCAGAAATCTAAGAAATTGTACACTTGAAAACGAGTTCCAGCTTTCCTTTTCCTGAGAAAAAAAAAACCCTACGGTACTTGTCACATTTGCTGGAACATTTATCTCGATCCTCCCCTCAATGTGACAACAGTCTGACTTGAAACACCAAAAACTGTCGACGGGTTCGGAAGTTCAGGTGTTTTCGTAGAATTCCCAGTCTCGTCTTTGAAAAACTAATTTAGGAAGCTCATTTACCAGTGTTTTGCAATAAAATATTTATCAAACCAGTTCGGTGCCATTATTTTTGTCAAATATTCTAACGGAATAACGTTTGTTAACTAGTGTAACTGTTTAGATAAAATCCCTTTGTTAAAAATATCAATCAGACTTAATCATGACAATGGACATTTCAGAGTCGTAAGAGAGGTTCAAATTAGCTGGTCTAGTGAACTAACGCTATAGCTCTAAAACAGAACTGACTTAGTTAGAACAGTAATCAAACACCATTTATACATATTTTAAGCTGTGACCGAAAAGAGGATGAGCTACATCCTCTCTTGGCTGTGAGCTACTCTCTTTGGAAAATGATTCCTGCTGTTGATAAGCGCTTTTCAAAAATGAGCAAACTTGCATTGCAACCTCTGCATCTTAGGAAACTTGTGCATGCTCAATGCTGGTTTGCGTCGGTTGCGCATGCCAAACTAGAAACGGACAGAACTTATAATTATTTGAAACTTAAACTGCAGTAAAGACCAAACATATAGATGGCTAACACATTACTCGAGAGTAAGAGAGTGATAACTACAGCTGTAGACAATTGAAAACTTAGATTAAACAAAGGTTTCCTCGACATCAATTTTAAACCATGTAAAGAAAAACGTAGCACTCGCATCCCTTTCAAGTGGGAATCCGACTTCCTTGAATATCTATCTAACCTTCGAATCTCTGAGTTTGCATTGCTCTTTCAGAAGTACCGGGTGACAACAATGGTGATATCTGTTGAAAATAAAGTGACAATAAAATTGCTAGCTTTGATTATAAAAATTTGAAAATTAAATTTTGATTTTTATTTATACACTACAGTGACAGAACATGATCTTATTGTTATTTCTAAATGAACTCTCATAGCATTGATGTGTGCGGACTTCCGTTATACTCAGGAAACATCTTAAGACTCATAGTCTTCAACATTACCTCACTCCCTTGGGCTACGTCCATTGGAGGGAAAATTGATGTGGTGCTTCCTGAAAAAGAGATATCAAAATATGAAGTTTTTGTTTTGCTTGTTTGTTGTTTTAGGAGAAGAATGCTATAACTCAACATACACAATTTAAATGTGTAGTTTCGTAAGGTTGTACAGTTTTGTGAGTTCTGCTGTAGACATTATCCCATAGACCAGGAGCCGAATTCGGGGATGGAGACCGTAAGCGCAAGGTTCACGCAAACCTATGTGTTGTAACAAAAAATAAATGTTTAGAAACATTTACACCATCCTTTACGTCATATACAAACGAGTTTACGTGGAGCTCCTACCTCATATGAACAATTGAAGGGTAAGTCCATTTCAATGATAGTAAACGTTGCTTCACATCGAACTGTAAATTGTTTTCGACGCTGCTACAGTTATATAATTTTGAAAGAATTTGTACACCAGAATATTTTTTGTTACCCTGACATGCTTAATAAGTAAAGTAATGTCATTCCAATAAACTTGATTGCCTGAGCAATTTTTCGAACCAGAGCCTCATGAGAAAGTGCTTGACAATAATCTAGATCGAATTGTAGTTGGGAAAGGTTGGTGTTTGAGAGGGAGATACCGGAGTACACGGAGAAAAATCTCTCAAAACAACAACAAACTCAACCAACAAATGACCCGTCCTCCGGGAATCGAAGCCGGGTTACACTGGCGGGAGGCGAGTGCGCCAGCTTCCTCCAAGCTTACTTTCAACTAATGAGTTGGGCTAGAAAACACAAAGCTTTAAAAATTATTTTCTGTAATGCTGATAATCTTACATTCTCATTGTACCTGAAGAAGGCTGATTTGGCCAGCCGAAATGTAGTAAACTTATAGGACACATATAGGACACTATATAGGACTCACACTGTTATGCTCGGTTATCGTTCCTTGGAAGAAGAAGTAGCGAGGTGACAGGACTTTGCCGCAATGACTGATTTCAGTTTTCAACCAAACAAATACGATCCAAGTTTTTAGCTTTTGACACAAATAAGTTTTGCTGTTTCTTGTGAGACACGAAAAGTCACCTCTCGACAGTACCAAAATATCCCTAAAACCAATTCAAATGTTTCAACTTGGTGTCGGTCACAGTCAAATACATCCTCCACTGTTTTTATCTCGGCACTAGCTATAAGTATTGCTTATAGCCAAGAAACCGGCTTTGGTTTTAAAAATATGAGAAAATTGGCGTATTTTTTTCTATTACAAATTCCATCTATGTAGCCGGTTGTTTGCCTCTTCCTTTGCTTGGCTCCTAAAATTGATTCCAAGTAACGCAAACCCATTTTTTCCAAGAGCAAGAAAGCAGAACTCCCTGACATGCATGCTGCGAAAGTCTGTGCAACAACTTTGCAGCATGGTAACTTTCCACAACTGTTTAGATTCAGAGACAATCTCAAACAAGCGAGCTGCGGTAAGTGAATAACCTTTCGGCATTTTTCGGAGATCATTCGAGCCATTTCAGGTCATTTCATGAAAACATTGATACATTTTCATACAAAAACTGTAGCGATGTAACGCCACCGTTTAGGCGTCTTTTTTTTTTTTAACTTTTCCGTGGGAGTTTCGACGCCATTTTTAACGGGTAGAAAAAATTTCATTTTCTACACGCGTATTGCTGACCATTTACACGCGTACGCATTAAGTGCTTACGGCGCTTTTTTTTCTAAAAAATACAAATTGTTAATTTGCTGCGTGTGGCATTCTCCCGTTACCCGGTTCGCGCGTTATTCTAGCAGTACCAGAACAAGTGGAGTTGTATAATATGTGCAAATGGACATGTTAGGGGCACCCAGCGTTACCGGTTCACTATCTATCTGTTTGGAAGGCCTTAATCGCCTAGGATTTAGTTGTTAAGAAAATCTAAAGTTTTCTTCTGCAAAATGTCAGCTCGAAAAAATGTCAGCTCAGAATTTTGTAACACTGGAAAACTAATTTCTTTCGTTTTCGAAGTGGCATATGTGGTTAAAAGTGCGAAAAAAGGCCAGAAAGCATTTTCGTAAAGCCAATAACAGCTGGTAAATTCCGTTCGCTAAAACAAAGCATCCGAACAGATCAAGCTATATTAGTTTTATATACAAATACGCCTTTAAAGGGTAAAGGATAATGAGAAAGGCGTTGACACACCTGTCTGAAGCGTTTCGTAAGCGCTGTCCTGGCCTATTCTGGTTATTGTTGCTGTTCCTCCTGTTAGTCTTCCTCTCGGCTCGTTATCGTTTGCCCATTGTCTGTCATTCTCTGCAAAATTCTGGCAAAACGAATGACAATCAAAGCCCTCTGTGAGCGAACTTGTGAATTGAATAAGTGAATAAAATCATATTTCAGATCAAATCTAAGGTTTTTTGTTTCTTTGATTTTCATACCTAGAGTAAGAGTAGTACTTGCTCGTTACTGTAGAAAAGAGATACCGTTGTGGCCATCCTAATCAGCAGTTCAATAAATCAACGTCGTTACTTATACGTGCATTTTTTCTAGTTTTGGACAGTGTGGCCGGTTTAGTGTCGTGGTAAGTCCTCGGGCTTTGACCGACCCTCGGAAGGAGCATACTCCGCAATCATTTTTTCCTCCTTTGCTTCCTTTTTTTTTTTTTTTGTTTGTTTGTTTTTTTGTTTTTTCTTTTCAGACTAAACGGTATTATTTTACCGAATTTACCTCACTGGAAAACAACATTGACCGTAGCATAGCTAAGAATGTAACGTTCTCCATTCCAGTTACTTAAAAATCCATGTGAAGTACGCACTTTGCTTTAATAATCATTCAAGAGCTTCCGCAGTTTATGGAATTGAAACTTGTTTTTCGTCCCGTAATGGCGTTTGATGGTGAAAACATACGTATATTAATATATGATTTATCCTTTTAATAAAACTCCAATTAAAATTAATAAAGAAAATGTACAGCCTAACAAGCGACCGATGGAAAGATGGAACAACCGAGCGAGTGTTGATTCCGTACATTACGAAAATTCGTTCATTGTGCATGCAGGCATTCATGAGTTAAAAACTGAACACCATCCATAGTTTTTTGTTAACTGTATGTTATCTGCTAGCGGTGGAGAACCTTTATATCACTATTTTGTATTTGAAGTGAAGAGCCTCAAGGAATAAAATGCTATCATTGATACTTCGGTAACATACCAAATTAACAAAGAATTTTATTTTGGTTAGCAGAAAAAGGAATCTTCGAGGCAAGCATGAAATTCAATTCACGTTTCTAGATGCCAAACATTCTTTTTCTAACAAAGATTCGGTTAGTTGAAAAAATTAACCCAGAAATTCCTTCAATAACAACACCACAGCAATGTCAATGTGGAAAAAAATTTCGGGAACAGATGACATGATGACAAATTGTATTTTGTCACTGATATATGGATGATCAGGAAGATCCTGAATGTTTGAGAAAATGTTTTCCTTTGTTTAAAAATAATTGATAGATTTAATGAGATAAGATTCTTATTCCAGAACTGAAAACTAAAAAATGAAAACCTTTCACGTTACATTTAGCAAGTGTTTTTCCTCGACGAGTTCCCTTAAAGTAAAGCCGTGATTCCTGTTCGTTCAGTAAACATTGCCCGGCTAGTTAAATCCTTTACATGTTTAGCTTAACTTCATTTCGTGGTGTGACTACATTAGAAATTACTCTAATTTTCAATCCGGTAGGAGTCTTGTAAGCAGTCTTTTAGAGGTGTTTTTAGGAATAATAATAATAATAATAATAATAATAATAATAGTAATAATAATAATAATAATAATAATAATAATAATAGTAATAATAATAACAATAATAATAGTAATAAATGTTGTTTAACCAGGGTGACCTCTTCAGCATGAAATGCCGATATCAATAAGGGCCCTGCAAGAAAAAAAGAACCTAAAAACCTAAAAAGCGTAAATACAGCCACTAACTTTAAAAGTAGTTAAAAAGCTTGTGATGTATAGAATTCTAAAATACGAGTTTTAAAAATCATGATTGAGCTAAGACCCTTTAAAATAAAAAGATTTCCTTGCAGTTTCCGTTCTCACTTTGGGAAGTATTAAGTTCTTCCCACTTCCCCTCGTGTTGTGGATAGTTCTTAAAACCTTAAAATTCTGTTTTGCAACTAAACCACCATCAGCTCATACGCACATTGAAAACTTGAGTTAAGAAAATCAAAATGGTACATCACAATTCATGTTGTATTTACAATATCACGCGGTTGTGTTTAAATGTATGCTTTATGTGTGCGCTTTATCCTTTCCTTTTTGGTACTCGATATTTCACTATCCACAGCACTTACCTGCCCGGAAGTATCTTCAACTTGTAAATTAATGTCTTCAGGAAACAAAACCTCGTCTAGAAAAAGATGGATATTTAACATTTTTCTAAAGTATTTAATGTTTCCCGTTTAATTTTTTGAAGAGACATGGAGATTTAAATACTACTTTGAGTATACTATGTATTATAGTGGAAGTGTCACAGTTGACCTTTCTTGGTGAAAGCGGCACGAGATTACCTTTGCTTAATTACAAAATTATTCCAGAACACCGAGAGAAAGAAAACAACTGAAATCTTGAAAGGAACAAATCGGGATCTGCTCTTGCGCATTTTGAAAACAAAAATTGCGACAACTTCAGAAAGGGTAGCCTGAGTTTTTTTAAAGTTGCAAACCGATCCGACCAACTCTATCTGGCCAGCGATACTAATCACCAGTTTAAGTATACTGGGTTGGTTATTTATAACAAAACTGAACCATTATTTTTAGGTTTCTGTAAATAGAAAACGTGTTTTATAGTTCTTGAAATTACACCAAATTCCCGTGACACTTCCCTTTATATAGAATAAGTATGCAATACTTATAAACACATAGAAGATGACTGGAAAAAAGTATCAATGATAGTTTGTGCGTCTTATTAGGGTTGTAGGAGTTATTTGGCCTTCTCTGTTATTATTTTCTTTTATTAATGATGGTATAATAACGGTAATGAAAAATACTTTGACCGAAAAACTAATGAAATGCCTTTACAAAATAATTTCCCTTATCATAATTAACCTAACAACTGTGTGCAGAAGCAACAATGTATCCAAAGGGGTAGTTAACTCTACATATTAGTACAGTCATGACAATGGCTTGCAGAACATATATCTGCATTTTTTTTACCAGATACGTTTACTCACATTTCATCATTAAGTCAGGAAGAGGTTCGCCTCTAACTTGTTCCCACATAGACGATGCACCCCCTTCATCTCGCTGGCCCAGATGCAAATCCTCACACTAAAAATGGTACACCAGTCAAAAGACTAATAAACGGCGACCCGTGTAAATCATTAGAGATCGAGGATTTACTTTCTAAAATTTATTTCAATCATTTATTGATATATTCACTTGGACAACTGAAAAGTGATACAGTAGGCGGAAATTAACTCTCCACAGAGAAATTATCGCGATTAGATTGAAAAAACACAATGAAAAATATTTTACATAATGAGCACCCTTATATGAGTAAGGAAAGGAGGTGTTATAACAAGCATTCTGAACATTAAACGAGTAGCTGAATGCTGAGTAACAAGCTATATATTAGAAATATTTATATATTAAGATACATAGTCCCGCCGATGACAGACTAATCAAGTTATTTTTTAACATAAGAATTATCCAAGGTAGTCCGCTACATAAGCTTCCTCAGGCTACCTTGCCTCGTTAATGTTTTGTTAATATCGTATTTGTGTGTTTATACATGTGACGCAAATCAATAAACTAAACTAAACTATAAATATATATATCATAACGGTCTTGGTTAAAGGTGCATTCGTGAACCTTCAGAAGTGACAACTTGCAATTTTCGCTATTACCTCTTGTCGTTGGGCTGTGGCTACTGAAAGCGTTGCAGTGTTTCCTAAGCCAAAAAAAAAAAAACAATCAATCACAAGTTGCTGGTGGACGTGTAGTCGTATAGTCGTTTTCATTTTTGTTTTTAGTATTCCTTTTTTTTTCCTTTTGTTATTTTTTTTTCTATTTTTCTATTCTACTTAATGTTAACTAAATAATTATTTTATTGGCCTATTATAAGGGGCACAGTATTAGTTTTGCTTGGGGTGCCCCCTCTCCTCTTCTCTCCAATATGAATTGTATTCGAGTTAATTGTAATTTATTTAATATTTGTAACTATTTAACATTTGTGTATTAGTATTAGGACGGAATCAAGAAACCAAATAAATGAAATAAAATAGTCGGCCTATTTAATAATTGTTAACCTAGTATACATTTGGTTGCCTCGAGTATAGTGGGGCAAGACACGAGCAATCTTAGGTAGTTTACTATATAGACATCACTTATAAAATGCAAAAGGGATTTAATGCATTTTGTTTTCTACGTGTGAAATACACTTCATCGTCACTATACAAATAATTTACTTAAATCAGTCTATTGACCTTTTCCAGTTTTTCCCACTAAAATTATTTTCCGAGATGCATTTGGTGGAAGGTTATTCAGATCGTAGTGGGGCTGCCGAATTGAAATACTTCGTCTTCATCTGAAATTTTTTTTATATGATGTTGTATCATCAAACCATCGGCAACTCACCCAACTAATCGTAGACGCTATGTTAGAGACGTTGAGACCTTCCCATGAACCAAACTTTGTTTCAGTTAAGATATATAGCGAAGAAGCCGTTTTTCTTTTTTCTTTTTTTTTTAATTTCTAATAATTTGACATAAATATATACAGTAAATAACCTGTTTCTATAACAATCTCCGTTTGTTTTTTCGTTAACCACACCTATTGATATTAATGATTCGGATTACTGAGTAGTTATTAGGATAGCGTTGTTAATCAATCTTCACCCGTTAAAACATTTGTTGAGTTAAATATATTGCCAAGCGTTTAGAGATTTTAGAAGGTAAAGGATATTTTTTTTACATCAAGCCGCTTAAAAATGATATCCAATTAAAAAAAAAACACTCATGACTGAATAATGGTACGTGCCGTATAGGAGATATAACCCCTTTACTTAACTTGTCCCTCTTTTGCATGAGCTTAGGTTCGCGTTTGCTCAGTCAAGGATCGGATCAACCGACCTTTCAAAAACAAAAACACTAGCACGAATTATGCGGTGTCAACTGGTAGGCCGTGTAGGTAGACCAAAAATCAGGCTATAAAAGAATTCTCCTCGTTTCAGCAATTATTGGAAACTGTTAATAGAGCTATGAGCGAAATAAATAGAACGAAGTAATGACTACTTATACTAGACAGGAAATAGTATTGCCACGGAATCAGAGCTCGAATACATTAAAAATATAAAACATGTAAAAGCAATTTGTTGAAAATAAATTGAAAGGTGTCAGTCACTGTCCATGTTAGACCGAGTGTGTGGTAAAGTTTGTCTCAACCCAAGCAGATTCAATAACCAAAACCGGCTCTTTTTGCCTCTGATCAAACTATCGGAATCTGTAATCCTGCAATGAAGTGACTTGGGTCATTCTTTTCTCCGTCAGCCCTAGGAAGGGACCTTAACCTATCACGAGATTACCCATAAAAGACCATCAAACTTGATCTACTCTCTAAGAGAATATTCCCAGGTATAACAAACCTGTCTGAAATGCATCGTATTCACTGTCTTGGCTTTGTCTCATAATTGTTGCAGTTCGTTCACTTGTTAATCTAGTGCGCTCTGCAAAAGTCTGTCGGTGAAAAAATATCTATTAAGTAAGGGAAACCGAGAAAACAGTCTTACTACATTATTAACACTTAACAAAATCTTCGAAAAATATCCACAGAACAGTTTAAAACTCCACTTAGAATGTCGTCAACATTTGCTTCTAAAGCGTTTGGTTGAGAACGAAAAGCGCTTGGTTGACAAGAAATCCGTGATAAGAAAAAGCACCCACCCCTTTTTCGCTTTGCGTTTCGCCTCTTCCATTAACTGCCACTTGGTCTTGTAATTGAATCGTGCAAAGCTGTCATTAGGATTAGCAAAGAAAAGAAAAATTAGTGCTTTGTGTTTTTCTTTACACACCATTGTGTTTTTGGTTCAAAAACCAACCCTATACTTTAGTGCATGACGAAAGTATTAAAAATTATCGCTTAGGACAGAGACCACTATCACTAACACTGCCACAGTCACTACCACAATCACAACCACTTCCAGTCTCACTGCCAGTACGACCACCACAACTACATTTACCGGTACTGTTACTATTACTTCCACTAATACGACCACCAGCACTGTCACAGCCAGTCCTGTCCCTCTCCTAAGCAATGTTTAGGGTAGTGGCAGTAGCATTGTCCTTAGGACAGAGACGGCAACGGCCGTGACAGTGCTAGTGTTAGTGAAAGTAGTAGTAGCAGTACCAGTAAATGTAGTAGAGCTAGTCGAAGTAGCACTGGGACTTGTAGTGGCAGTGGTAGCAGTAGTGGTAGTGGCAGCAGTGGTGATGGTATTGGTAGTGGGAATGGAAGGAGCAATGATAGACGCAGCAGCAGTGGCAGTGGTAGTTGCAGCCGCAGTGGCAATGGCAGCAGCAATGGTAGTGGTTGTGGTTGTGGTAGTGGCAGTGGCAGAAGTGGTAATGGTAGTGGCAATGGCAGTGGCACTAGCAGTGGCGGTGACAATGGTAGTGGCAGTGGTAGTTGTAGTGGCAGCAGTGGTAATGGTAGTGGCAGTGACAATGGTAGTGGTTGTGGTTGTGGTAGAGGTAGTGGTAGAGATAGTGGTAGTGGTAGTGGCAGCAGTGGTAGTGGTAGTGGCAGCAGTGGTGATGGTAGTGGCAGTGTTAGTGGCAGTGACGGTGACAATGGTAGTTGCAGTGGTAGTGGTAGTGGCAGCATTGATAATGGCAGTGGCAGTGACAATGGTAGTGGCAGTGGTAGTGGTAGTGGTAGTGGTAGTGGTAGTGGTAGTGGTAGTAGTAGTGGTAGTGGTAGTGGTAGTGGTAGTGGTAGTGACAGTGGTATTATTAGTAGTAGTGGTAGTGGTGGCAGTGGCAGTGTTAGTGGTAGTGGTAGTGACAATGATAGTGGTAGTGGCAGTGAGGGTGGAAGTAGTAGTGGAAGTGGTAGTAGTAGTAGTAAATCGCTTTATTTGCAAGACCGCAAGATTTTATAGTATTGCAAAAGCTAATAAATTATTAAAACAAGGGTAACAGTAATATTGTCCTAAGTTACATCACTTTCATTTGATAATAACAATGTATCACGTATATCTGTACAAGAGGAAATGAACTTCATTACTAGCTTATTTACATGATGATCGTTAGAGTTCATGAGTAGTTTTATGCTTTCTGAGATTGATTTCCTGTCAAGGTCAGGTATTATCTCATTTACTCGATTTAAGAAAGTCTCCTTTGTAAAATTCTAGTTTCTTTGAATTTTCAACGCCGAGTCGCCAGAAATAAATATATTTCTCCTTCATATAGGCTGAATATCGTCTAACTGTGTCATTATCAAAAGATTGAGGATCTAAATTAGATGAATGGTATTGTTCTATCATGTTCATAAAATTGGAATAAAATCCGGAATTATTAATAAAGTGAAGGCTCTTCGACATAAGGAGAGCTTGTTTGATTATAGAGTGATTATTTTTGTTGTTTAGATATACAAAATATTTAATAATTTTTTGATTAATTGGGATAATTAGCGGTAATCTTCCAAGTTCGGCTCAACAAGCTAAGTTAGAGGCCTTATTGTTCACTTCTAAGTACCGTTTACAGACTTTGAGATGAATTTTTTCTATTTCGGAATTGTCCCATTTTTTAAAATCATGTTTAGTGTACATCCCCCATACCTCACTGTTGTAGCTTAAGATCGGAAATATCATCGTGTCAAAAATCTGTGATGCGGTATTGGGATTAAGTATATGAAGAAGTGTATGTTTTCGTATACTAGAGAAGGCGTGTGGAGCTTTTCTTTTAAGTGTTCTTGGGCAAGAGTAAAGTTTCCTGTTGGAGTTAGACGTGTACCTAAATAGGTGTATTATTGAACAATTTCAATTGGTTCGGTGCCTATTTCAAATTAACAGTCAATGGTTTTCCTTGGGCGTTTTTGAAATATCATTATTTTTTGTTTTTTTAGGAATGATTTGTAGCATCCATGTTTCACAATATGAAGAGAGCGCGTTTAAACAGTTTTGTAACCCTGTTTTGGATCTTAAAAGGATAATCAAATCATCTGCATACAAGAGTGAATTTAGTTCGGTTCCATTTGGAAGAACGAATGGATCAGGCATGGTGTTTTCGAATTAATACGGCAAATTGCATTGTTTATATAGAGGTTAAATAAAAGGGGGCTTAAAATACATCCTTGACGTACACCTCTTGAGTATGAGAAAGATCGTGTTTTGTTTTCTCCGATTCTTATAGAACATGTAGAGCTGCAATGAAGAGTTTTAATCAGGTTATAAAAGTGTCCTCCTATGTTGATCTTGAGTAGCTTGTAATACAACCCCCCGTGCCAAACGGAGTCGAGAGCTTTACGAAAATCTACGAAACAAGCATAGACTTTTTCCTTATGGTAGTAGACATATTTATCTATTAGGGTCCTTAGAGTGAAAACATGGTCTGCAGTACGGTTTTCAGGCAGAAAGCCAATTTGGAAATTATGTAATATCTTGTTTTCTTCAAAGTACAGATATAATCTATGATTTAAAATGGAGCTAAACAATTTTCCAAGGCAGCTAGATATACATATGCCTCTATAGTTTGTTGGGTCACTCTTGTCAGCCGATTTGTAGATTGGAGTTATAAGTCCTTGACACCAAATATCTGGCATTTTTCCAGATTGCAGAATGAGATTAAAAAGTTTGATATAAACAGGCATAACCGAGTTAAGGCTCGCTTTGATCATTTCGTTTCTTATTTTATCAACGAATGGGGCTTTCTTATTTTTAAGTTTCTTCACTGCTTGGCGTATTTCTTGTTCAGTTACGCATGGTCTAAACAGTTAAGCTGTTTTTTTTTTCTTTTTCCAATGTTTGCAACTCATTATAGATTTCTTGTTGTTGTATGGAAGTTCCCAGGTCAATAAAGTGTAAGGATTGAAAGTGGTTGAGCCACGTTTCCTCCAAGATTGGGGCGGGAACATTTTCGACGATAGTCTTTAAACAGTTCCAAAACGATGTGTTGTCGGGATTTAATCCTAGTTCGTCGAGTTTCAGAGATTTTTCAGTCTGAAATTCTTTCCTTTTTGAGTCAGGGAGCTTTTTGTAATCAGACAAGGTTTTGTGAAATTTCTCCCGTAAGTCAGAGTCTGATTTGACACTTTTCGTAATTCGTGTCTTTTTAGACGACATTCACGGTCGAACCATTTTTTGTTAGACGTTGCCTTTACACGTTTACGAGATTTTTTGGTTTAATCTTGAGGCAGATTTTTGATGTCGCGGTTAGAATGTTCACAGCATCAGCTAATGAGACGTTCACGTCTTCAGTGTGTCGTTCCATATATTCACCTATTAGGATTTGGATTGATTCCGTGTGTAACGTGTTTCTGAATTTTAAGTAAGAGTCGCTTTCCCAACAGAATTGGCGTGGTAGACTCATTAAGCTATCGGTACGATTTGAAGTTTGGGTAGCGTTTGTTGGTAAGCTGTTGTTAACATTCAGCCATGCCGCGATGGCACTGTGGTCCGATAAGTAGGATGGCTGCTTAACAACAAAATTGGTAACATTGAGTAGTGCACACTGATCGCATATTACGTAATCAATAACGCTTGTCCCGTTTCTCCCACGAAAGGTGGGTCTGCCTAGGGTATCGCCATTAGCTCTTCCATTAACTATTCTTAGATCAAGATTTTTACAAATTTCTAGCAGTCTTTTGCCATGACTGTTTATGACATTGTCGAAACTATTCCGTTGGATTGGCTGAAAAGCTGATTCTGATTGATCATTAGAGATTACGTTGTTGCCCTCTTGCGAGACAGTATCGGAGTATTTTCCGGTTCTTGAATTAAAGTCTCCCATAAGAATAATTGATCCTGTCGGAGAAAAATCTTTTATGTCTTGTTCTAGCTGATCAAAAATTTCGGGATCGAAATATTTTGAGTTACACGGAGGTATATATATTCCACAAACGTGAATATCGTTCATCGAATTCAAAAGATCTTTCTTGATTATAAACCATACATAATTTTGCGTTGTTTTCGTATTTACAATATTTTTATCAAGTTTGTTTTTATAAAGTAAAGCTATTCCTCCAGAGTTCCGACCACCTTTTCTCGATTGGTTAGGGGTGGAACATTGTACAAATGATTTATATCCGGTTATTTCCAAATCAGTACAACTGCCAATTTCGGTTAGTATTATAAAATCAGAGTTATCAATAACACTCAAAAAATCAATGTTCTTTGTTTCCAAGGCATTTGGAAGATAGTCCGTTGATATTCCAAGCACAAAAGGACAATTTGCTTGAAATATCGGGGCGATCTTTAGTATCCTTAGTATCAATAGTATCAATAGTAGTAGTGGCAGTGTTAGTGGTAGTGTTAGTGACAGTGGTAGTTATAGTTATAGTAGTAGTGGTAGTTTTGGCAGTGGTAGTGGCAGTGTTAGTGGTTGTGGCAGTGGCGGTGGTAGTGGTAGTGGTAGTGGTAGTGATAGTGGCAGTGGCAGTGGAGGTTATAGCGGTTATAGTGGGCAGTGGTGGTATAACTGGTGGTTATAGTTATCGTAGTTACAGGTATGGAAGTTGTGGTAGTTATAGAGATAGCGATAGCAATAGCGCAATCTCTCTTTTACCTTTCGATGAAGATATACGACTTTGTGTCCTCTTGCCATTTTTTTTGTATTCCTTGCATTCCATTCTGCAATGTTGCTTCCTTGATGTTCAGGATCTACACATGTCGCCGAGCAGGGACAGAAATGGAAGCCTTGCACGCCTTTAGTAAAAAACCTGAAGCTGAACATTGAAGACGCCCAATTAAATTATTTAGAGAGAAGAATGAGAAGGGTATATCTGACTTTTTCCTCCTTAAGAAATTAATTTTTGTTTGTGTATAAAGCAGTTTCTGACACATTAGCCGAAAGTTTCTCTGCAAAAAAAGGCATCGGAAAGCTACAGTAGGTCCAGAGCAGTGCATACGTTGGTGTGTTGTTGGTTTTACACCTAGTTTTGAAACACAAATTCATCATCATTTATTTCCCTTAGGAAAAGAAGAAAACATTCAAATTAAAAGTCCAGGTAATGGCGAGGAGACCTCACGAAACCACCAGACCTCAGCTGTTGAGAGAATTGAGGGAAAAATTGCTTTAAAGGCGGGAAAGAGCAAGAAAAAAATGCATAAGTTCTATTACGGCCGCCTATTCTCTGTTAGGTTCATATCATTATTTTTTCTAAGTTGTGGTGTAGTAGCTTCAGTAGCGAATCAAACTCTACCGATGCCGGTTTGGAACATGTTTGAGGACCCGAATAATCAGATTTATTGTTATGGGATATGATCCTCCTAACCTCAACGATGATGATGGTAGTCAAAATCTCCAAGTGTTGCTTTACTAGCCAAGCGACCATCATGTAAAGAGAACATTCCTCTCTTATTGATGTACTAATTAAATTTTAAGGCGAGTAGATTTTCTCCATACTTGGGTCTTGTGTAATTATACTGGACCCTTACACCTAAAACAAGGTGGGTGCTCCTCGTGTTGACTTCCTTGAATTAAGGAGACTCGAAAGGGTTTTATCCGCGTGCGCTTACGTGACTCACCCACACCATAACTAAAGTGTACGCGTCAGCGGAAAAAATCAAAATGTCTATCAAAAGTCGGGCGCGCATAATAACGGAAGAAGAAATGCAGCGTATGTCGCCCGAACCAGCAATAAAAACTGCAGGAAACGTTTCTTTTTATCTCGAAATTTGCGCGGTGACCTATCTAGATCATTCGTATGCATGCAAAATTTACTATACCACTTCAAATAGAAACTTTTGGCAGAAAGTTATTCAGTAGAAGTTTCTTTATAGGTGTAAATATCTTTTGTTTTAAATAACGCAATTTAGTATATACCACACAAGTGAATAGTACTTTTTGCTTGCGCTGATTGGCTAGCTCGGAAGTGATTCGCCAAGTACTATTTACCTCCGAGCAGCCGAAGAGAAACAAGATGGCTTCCCGTTTCGGCACGGTCACCTAAGAGGAAAATATTTCAAAATATTCCAAAAATGGCAACAAAGTTTGGTTTGACTGCATCACCCATTACATGGTAAGTTTTTTAATCTTTTAAACCTCATATTCTAAGGCGAAAAATAAAAGTACAGTGCATTGTTTACGAAAACTGTCGAGCACTATAATTATACAATGTAAACAATGAAACATCTAAAGTTTTGCGGTATGGTTTCAACAACAGGACAAATTTCACACAACAATCGAAGAAAAGACCGCAGTAACTAAAAAAGTGCCTCCAGAAGTTTTATTTGTCCGCAAGAAAGAGACACGGAACTTTCTACAATAAGAAATCGCTTACCGAGCGGCGCACGAGCGAGATTTTAAAATTTCCCACCATTTGTCGGTACATTGTCAAAAAATGTTTTGGTCCACTTCTCATTCAGCTTGTGTGGTATATACTAAAACAATTATTCACCTCAGTGTTGGTGAAAGTGATGGATATCCATCACTTTTCACCTCCACTTTGGTGAATAATTGTTAAGTAATATTTCTGGATAACTTTTTGTCGTATGCCAAAGGAGTTAAAGGATGTAGGGTGCTTTCCAACAAAGACATAAAAATGATAGGCCACCGACCTAGTTTTTTTGGAGATAATTTCCAAAAACTGAAATTTGAAGGTACTTTTTTGTAGAGCTGACGTTTTTCCGTGGTAATCGCGATAACGTCAGAACCAACCTATAAGTATGCCTAACAACTGAGTCACAAAGCTGTTTATAGTTTGTCTACATGATCAGTTACAAATTTTTATAATCTTTCATCATTTCAAAATTCTGAACAGCCTGACAGGAGGAATTAATAAAGTATTGTATTGTATTGCACTACAACAATGAAAAACCCTTATGAGCCTCCTTAATAAAAAGACGATGATATTTGGATGTGCATGAATTTTTGTCCAACACTAAAGAAAAAGGCAAAGCGTGTGTTGGAGTCAATCTTTGCCAGGTTGTCACGCAACTAATACTTTTGTTTGCCTTACCTGTTAATTCCTGTTAGCCCTCGCAATCTCTCCACAAGGACTGCTCGTATTTCCCCTTCTGACATGCTGTCATCTAGCGGTATTACAGTACAACTTCTGGGCGTGTTATGCAACTCAATTGTATTCGCATATAGGTCGTCATGGTGGAGAACATATTTCTGGTCCTTTATGTGCTTCTTTTTTGTTGGTTTTCGTTTTCTTTTTCGAACATTACAGCCACCTCCTTCGTCTCCAGAACTTGAACTTTGGTTCCCTGCTACACCCTCAAGACGCCTGCTATTCATTTCGAATTTGAGAACACTGAAATATTTAACAATCGGAGGAAGGTCATTACTATGACACAGGACAACAGATCAGACAGTCGAATTCCATGTTTATCTTGCTCATGATTGAGGCATGTGTAGTTTATCGTTTCGGGCTTGGTGATTTTGATTAACCATGTTCGGGGGTGTCTCTGTTTATTGACATTTTTCGAGGTAAGAAGTTAAAAGAATTGAGCGTTGGTGTGCTGAAATCAGTACACCAGGCCATAAAAGTATCCTCACAAACATATCTGTACTGAAGCTCAAGATGTACTGATTTATGGCCTGCATTCTTCTGAGAGCTCAGTTCACTTAGCTTAAACAAACGGAGCTAAAACGTGTTACGTACAACACAACACCTAAAAAGCCACATAACGTTAAGACATCGCAACGGAACAAAGCAAAAGTGTTCTGGACTTTTTTTCTTTTTTCTTTGAAACCACCGCATGATCAGAAAACAAAATTGTACAGCACTAATAATTAATTGCCCTGGCATAGCTGTCCCCAAATATCCGTTTAACGCTAAGCAGTGCGTGTTAATGGAAGTAGAGTAATAAGTTACGTAGCTACACAAACTTTAAACTGAGAATCATTATAACACTGATTACAGAGTTCGTGCTGTAACATATCAGCATGCATGTGCTAATTAGCACCTATTGTATGTTATATTTTGTATACGCATATTTAAGTAGGCTAACACGTTTATGTAAAAAGCAGAAAGCACACGCGGCCTGTGTGCAGGAGTCGGATGAAATAAAGTCTTCGACAACGTACTACATGGTGGCAGCGTTTTACAAGAATAATCCTTAAAGTGAAGTAGAGAGAGGTCAATACAAGCGAATGATGACAGCAGCAACGTCTTTCGCATCGCCGCAGATGGACTGGGACGCCCCTGACCCAATAACTGCATTCGCAAGATTCAAACAAAAATGCCAGCTTATGTTTTCAAGCGTTCTCAAAGGCACCGACGACGGAAAAAAAGTGAGCTACATCCTACTCTAGTCAGGAGAAAAAGGCTTGGATATATACAACAGCTGGGCATTCACAAAGGAGGAAGACAGGAAAAAGCCGGACGTTATTTTCGAACGGTTCGAAAATCAATTGGAGCCAAAAACGAGTCATCGAATTCATAGATACACGCTTCAAGGAATACGACAAGAGCAAGGCGAGCCAGTGGATGATTTTATTTCAAGATTAAAAAATCTAGCAGCGAAGTGCCAATTTCGCGACAACGCCGAAATTGAAGACAGAGTCCTAGATCAGCTTATTTGGGGATCAAGAAATCCTGATGTTCAAAAGTCTCTCATAAGTCGAGACAAATCACTAACCCTTGCGGCCGCTATTGAGATTGCAAGGAGCCACGAGGCAACAAGTAAACACATGAAGACACTAGCAGGAAGTAGCAGAAACTTCCAAGAGGACAGGAGTATTAATGCCATTCGTAGGGAACAAGAAAGGGAGTTCTGTAACAACTGTGGAAAACAACACCCGAGGAACAAATGTCCAGCCTACGGCACATCATGTCGAAAATGTGGCAAAGCTAATCATTGGCAATCTGTTTGCCGATCCGGCAAACGGAAACAACTCAACCAAGGAACGAAGTCGGTGTTCAAAAAAGTTATCCACGCGATTGAGGATAAGGACGACGATGACGACGACGATGAAATTCTGACAATCAGTAGCATCGAGGTTAACGCCATAGAAGACACGCAACACTCGATACACGACACACGCGACGAAGCCTTTGCAACACTTGAGATAACTCAGCCAGAAAAGAAGCGGAAAATTAATCTCCAATGTAAAGTAGATACGGGCGCACAGAGCAATGTTTTACCCGTAAGGCTACTGCGCATAATCGCCCCAGAGAAGTTTGACGACGAAGGAAATCCCAAACCAGAAGCACTGGAAAAGAACAAAGCCGTCCTTTCAGCATACGGGGGGTCTATAGTCAAGCAGCTTGGCACTATAAACATCCCTTGCAAGTACAAAGAGAAGAAGATAAACTGCATTTTTTACGTCACAGATACTACAGGGCCAGCTATTCTCGGTCTAAAGGCATGCACGACACTGAAACTAATCTCATTACACTGTTCACTCAAGACAAATCAACTAGACCAGGCTGCTCCGACAAACAGCTTCGTGACCCCAGCTCAAAGCTCAGGTACTCGAAAGAAACGCCCGAATTACATCGAAGGCCAAGTACCACTCAAAGAGCGGCCACCAATCAGAAATAAGCAAGAACTGATGGAGATGTACCCAGAATGCTTCAATGGTACTGTTCGACCATCAAAGAACCAAGAAGAAGTTAGAGATTGGCACAAAGCGAGACAAGACAATCAGAGCTACTACTACAACAGGCATACCAGGGATCTCCCTAAAATACACATGGACCATGCCATCTTTGCACAAGATCCAGTGAGAAAAACGTGGAGCCGTGCTAGAGTCATAGATCAAGGAAACACACCCCGCTCATATATTGTACAAACTAGAGCTGGTGCCCAACTACGAAGAAATAGGTTCCATCTTAGACCAAACAATGCTTCCAACAACCTGGCAAACAACTTGTCTAACTACATTCCCCAAGGAAGTATGGCTACGCAATCTTCAAGCGCCAATCCACGAGAGAAGAAGCAATGCACGACCCTCAAGCGCCAATCCACAATGTTTCACCTTAGCAGAAACCGAGGGGGGTCCAAGAAAAATCTCGCTCGGGACGTGAAGTCCAGGCACCATAAAGACTTAACCTCTGACTCTTGTTTTAGTAGATATTATTAGTATGATGCATGATCTCTAGACAGTGAACCCTATTCGAATGAATGTTTTTGTTTTGTTTGTTTTCGTTTCAATTAACATAGCTTTTTAAAAGAAGGGGATGTAACATATCAGCATGCATGTGCTAATTAGCACCTATTGTATGTTATATTTTGTATACGCATATTTAAGTAGGCTAACACGTTTATGTAAAAAGCAGAAAGCACACGCGGCCTGTGTGCAGGAGTCGGATGAAATAAAGTCTTCGACAACGTACTACACGTGCAATCACGATACACACGGATAAGACTCAACAAAGTGGATCATTTCAAGACTCTAAATTTTGTTTGTAGAGGGCATTGCATTCAGTCTACTTAGTTGTTCAAGTAGCCCTATTAAAGACTGGCTTGTGGGCTCTTTATGAGGTTAGCCAGAGATGTAGCAAATATTAAATTTGTCTTACCTCAATCGCACAGCGGAACAGATCGTTTTCTGTAATAGAAATAAACGAGATAAAACGCAAGTTAGTTATGATAACTGCACTTGTTATCATGACATTTCCATGGTTATACACAACACCATACCTAATGATGTATAGGCTGTTGTAAAGAGATCTACAGACAATAAAGCCTTATGGTCGCAGAAGTTCTTTCAGCACTTTGAGTCAATTTTATAGTGTATTTCGAGTGCATTTCTCACTCCGCATGGCAAAACCGCCAGGTGCTTAGCGAAGCATAATTTTTACTTTGATCTCCCGACAGACCGTGAACTAAGGATGTAGAGCTCATGCTGTGAGGAGACATTAAATATTCGTTTCAATCAGAAATGCCAAAGGCATGCATCATTGGTCAAGATTTCAAGTCTTTGTTTCAAGTCTTTGTTGTCCTGTTTTTACTGACAAAATGCACTTAAAAATAAAGAATACTCTCAGCCAACCAGAAATACTATGTACTGACATCTGGCGCAAGAGTTCCCACGCTCGGCGCCCAATTTAGAAGAAAACGTTACCTCGTGCAAACATCAGTCAACAAACGAGTCTCATTATATTTTAAATTTCGGACTTCGAGTAGCAGTTTGAAATTGTGGTACCATTTAATATCAAAATGTGGGGAGAACTGGAACATTACGACCTTCTATCGCAGATTGCGTCTGGGACTTATGCATAAAATTAATGTTACTTCACCGTCACGTGATTGAGTCAATAGTGCAGTGAAAATCCACATTTTTTGCTTTATAACAACTATCCACCAAGTAACTGGCACAAATCTAAATTTCTAGCATATAGAAACAGTATTTGATGAAACACAGTGCCAAACCAAAAGTAAATAGTCTCGCCTTGTCATAAAATCTCAAATTGTTATGGCAACAAACTGAAACTACTGATTTAAAGCACTTTTGAGCTTTTAATCTGTTGCAATAGATCTCGCCACTGAAAAGGTCGTCTGTTCACAACAAAATGATTTGGATTTCTTGTGGTTATTATCAATTTAAAGCCACTCGGCCGCTATTCTGTTACCAGAGTTTGTCGAACCATGCATGCCGGAACCATGCATGTTGTAAACGGTTACCGATGTCGCGCGGTCGGTTTGTCAGTTAGTAAGTACGAAGTCTAGAAAATTTGAACGTGCCTTACCTCAGAAAATCAAAGAAGATTGATTTCTAGGATGGAAACCCGAGATAAAAATGAAGGAAGTAATACACAACACCATTGGTAATGTGCTCAAATTCGGCAACATACCTCGAGTCGTTAAAGAATCCGTAACATTGTCTGCTAGCTGGTCTCAAGAATGCCTGTATTAAACTAAAGATCGTAGATGTTTCTTTCAAACTGTGTGAATCAGCTCTCGACTACATACTATACATTTCTGGTGCGCTTTTGGCTTAGCATGAAGGACAGCAATTCCATGCACTTATTTATTTTGGACTGAAGGCTAAAAAGGTCACTCGATGTCATTAAAAATACAACAGTGGTACTGTTTTCGCATGCTGTTGAAATGAATGACATGCATGGCGTGTAATGCAAAGCGGGCCCGTTTATATTTAATTATGCCAAACTCTTTTGCACTTTCGCTTCTTCATTTAAAGTGACAGATATATAAATTAAACTTGAAACTGATCTTCAACAAGGAAACTATCCCTGATGAATGAAATTTAATTTAAATGGGCTAAACCGCTGCACCAAAACTGAGACAACATTTCTCGCCGTAGATTTACGGCGGAAATCTGATCAGTAGCCGACTAGCTCCGACTGTTGCAATGTGGTGACTCTGTTTCAATATTCGGTAACTTTTGCTCTGACAGTTACGAATACAGAAAAAAAAAAAACATGAACCGCGTGGAAAGAAGCTCTTGAAAGGTTATTATTAAAGTTTTTTACGCGACTTTCTTTGTTTTGTTATTTTCTATTATTCATTTTATTAATTTTATTAATTTAATTTTTTAATTAATTTAATTACAATTTAATTATTATTCATTTTAAAATGTATTGCTTTTAGGCCACAAGTGATTTAATGGCCTGGCACCAACTTACCTATCTGAACCTTTACACTATCATAATAGTCCACATTTACTTCGTTCTAGTTCTCAGAATCTTTTAGCTGTGCCTCAATCTAGCTTAAAGACGAATGGTGATAGAGCCTTTTCTGTAGTTGCTGCTAGGCTATGGAATCAATTACCTCTTGAACTCAGGAGTGTTACCTCTGTTGACCAGTTGGAGACGCAGTTGAAGACATACTTATTTAAATTGGCTTATGATGTCTAGTTATTTGTAGATTAGTTAATTTCATTATAATAGCTATTAGTTTGCATTTTATAGTTTAAAGATTGTTGTACAGCGCTTTGAGCAATTAGTGGACACAGCGGTCTACAAGCGATTTTGTTATGGCAGTAAAAACTTCTGGATGCCCAGATATCCTAAACAGTGATTGTGCGGCCAGCCGTAGCCAATCAATGCAACGACCAAAGTCCATACACTTAAACTCCGAGCTCCTAGTCATAAAGATTCTAGTAATTAAATTCTAAAACTATTCACCATCCATAAAATCCTTAATCTAAATACTAAAAGTTCTCAGTGTTCCTCACGATGAAAACACTTGAAAAAATAAATAAAAATCAAGGTACAATAAAACGCCTAATGTCCATTATTTCAAAAGCTTAAAGCGCCTTGTAATATTGAGTGAGCTTGTGATAACTGATTTCTGTATCTGCAGAGCTATTGTGTCGCTTTTATCTCCCACTAGCTCTTTAAGTGCCTTCCTGACATCTCTTGAGTAACCTTCGAGTACATCCACAATAATATTGAACTATCTCACACGATATTCAGGATATCTCTGCTCGAGCACCCAGAGTAATGGCCCGTACTTTGTTGTCTTCTCCCTGTTTTCTCCTTCAACCTAAGGACAGCTCATCTCTATCACCGATACTTTGTTATTCTCCTTGTCCACGATGGGGGCATCGATCCTATTCGCCTTTACGTGCGTGTTATCTGCATACAGGGGAATGTCCCAATATGCTATCACCCTCTCCTTCTCGTACATAGGCTTAGGCTGGGTCTATTTAATTCTACTTTAAGTGGATTTTGGTGGAGTGAAAAACAATTACATGAAGAAATCGTCTATTCAGCGAGGAAAATTCTCATTGTCCACACAAATTAATGTTTTTAAGCAGCCTAAAGAATACTGGAAATCCACACAAACCCAAACACAAACGGATTAAAAAAGTAAGGAGTCCGGTATTCTGATCAATGGATTACTGCGTCGCCGCAAAAATCTGGTTTCAAAAACATAACGCTTCTAAGTTCGGATCCTTGCTTCGACGAGTCCGCGGCTTCCTGTTATAAAATATATTTTCTTCTCGAAGATGGGTTTCTGTCCATGGCCTTGCATACTGGCTCCTTGCCTTTTTACAGGTTCTCTGAACGAAAAGCGACGGTAAGACTGAAAATGAAATATTCAGCAACCCATCAATGAAAATAGGTAAATCTAAACCGCTAAATCTTCCGTACAGCTGAAAAACAAAGTGACTGTTTATAAAGTGGCTTTCATGTCTTAGTTGCCGATAAAACAACACGTTTATAAATGTTTGCCATGCAATTAGGCCACGGACAAAATATATGTTCCCTTCAAACAACAATATGTAAGAATCAGTAAATATAAAAACCAGGGGCGTAGCTAGCCTTTAAGCCATTAAGCACAGGCTTAATAAGAACTTTCGTTATTAGTTTTTTTTTAACAGCCGAAATTCCGTATTTTCTTTTGCTTACTATTCAATAGCGAGTACCGGCTTTATCAATGTTTTATTTTGAAAAACAAAATAATGGCTCTTAATATTATGTATTAAAAAATACTGAAAGGTTAACAAAATAAAGAAATGTTATATAGAACTTTGAAATAGTTTTGCGCACGAAACTTTAGTTGACTGTTGATTTCCGCCTTACGACAGCTTTGACAGTAGTGCGCCTGTAATTGTTACAAAGAAAGTAGAACGAGCATAAGCTGAACATTCAAAATACTTGTCAATGACTTCAATTGATCATTCAGCAAGAGAACTTAACAAAGCGTGTTATTCGGCATATACCTGAGGAAATCTCTATTTGCGTTCGTTTTGTGCACGCACGAGAGGACAACAAGAAGGTGCAGGTACGGGAGGAGTTCCTTGGGCTTGTACAAGCTGGGAGTACTACAGGACAGGCGCTAGCCGAGAGGTTTCTAGAGTCCCAGCAGGGCTATGGCCTGGATATTGACCGCATGCGCGCACAGGGCTATGATGGGGTGGCAAACATGGCAGAGATTCACAGAGGTGCCCTAGCAGGTATCGCGTACCAGACGCAGTTTATGTCCATTGTCAGGCTCACTCCTTTAACTTGGTGAGAAACATGTTCGGTATTACTCTGAAAAAGGGACTTTTGGCGTTTCAGGAGTGTTTGTCTTAAGATGTGGCAGTAAGGGTTGAGATGGAACGGCGCGCCAAGTTGCGAGCCCTGTGTGAGACACGATGGGCAAGTAGGGCTGACTCGTTGTATACCTTCCGTACAGCCTTTTCAGTGGTGGTACAGGCAGTAGAGAGCCTTGCAGAGGATGGAGACGCTAAGGCGAGAGGGAACGTGAGATCCATCCTGTAGTTCGACCTTTCGAATTGGGCTATGTGCAACAGGGCATGTCCTTTCAAATACAGTCGCACTATCCACCATGCTCCAAGATTAATCTACCAACCTTTTTGTGGCAGCCACGGAGCCAAAGGTAGTCATCAGTGTATTAAGGGAGGAGAAAAAACGACCAAACGGTTTGGAGTGAACTGTTTGAGCGTGCAAAGGAGTTGGCAGCAGGTTGTGAAATCGAGCCCAGCGTGCCAAGGATGTCTGCAATCCATCGTAACCGAGCCAACGTACCTGCCGTTACACCACAGCAGTATTGGTACAGAGCCCTCTACGGGCCCCTTGTTGATCATCTTTTTCAAGAGCTCAATGACAGGCTGCTCAACCACAATGACCCGGGTTCCTGAGTCAATACTTCATACTTACGCAGCTCGGATCACTCAACAGAGAAACTACTAACAAGATTTACAATGCCTATTCCAACGACTTGAGTCATAGAGTGGCCTTCGACAACGAGATCGTTCGGTGGAAAGCCAGATGGGTGCTTGCCGAGGGGGAGAAACCAAACAACCTCGAGGATACACTAAGCTACGCAAGTGAAGATTCCCATCTGAATGTTACCACTGGCTTACCATTCTCCCTACCATGCCAGTGTCCACTGATACACCAGAGAGATCATTTAGCACCATGAGCTGTAATCCATTTCCATCCTAGCCATCCACAGCCAAAGATAATTAGTGCTAGTTTCTGTGCACTAACGAAACTTAACAATTATTTTAGATTCCACCGATTCAAATATGTGTTTAACCACTCAGACTGACACTAAAGATAGGTGACACTGCTCCTTTAAGAAACAGCTTCAATCTCACAAATATCATCAACTTTTTACTAGGAGTCGCAACACTCTGGATTTGATTCTTATTAATCTTCGAGATTCACAGAGCAGTGCAATCTTCTACTTGATTTTAAATCATGGAATGTAAATTTGACGAACCGTGTGACTGAGCGATTTCAACATGCCCATCTGTATAGCACATACAGACTAGCGAAGACTTTTAGATATAGTGAACTGTAAATAGTTCTAATTCCTTTCTGTAGGTGTTTCATGCGATCATATTTATACATATTTTTTTTCCTTTTTTCTTAATTGGACTTTTCACGTAGGCATGCAATGCGCCGAAAAATAAAACTGCCTTGGCCATTCGTAAGACACCGTTACATCGGTTAAAAGCTTGGCAGCGTTTTAAAAAAATGTACGGTTTTGTTTAATATTGGTGCAGGAAAGTTTCCCACTTCTGGTGTTCGGGAGAAAAAATAATACAATTCAGACGTAATCAGCTTTTACAGATATCCCGGTGCTTTATTTCGAAAAACAATTCAACTTTCTTCTACGTAAACGAAAGGTTCGCATACAATATAGAACTAATAGGGAAACTATTGAGAACAAGAAGCTGTCTCCAGTTTATACTCGGGCTCTATACAGAGATATAGTGAGGCAATAAGTAACCACCAGATAGAATTGCATTTCTTGCAGTCAGAATGAAATACAGGGAGAAAAGACATTTGTCATACGAATGCTTTTTATAATCCGCGGGCTTTAATCCATACGTTTTCACCTTTCGTTTAGAGACAGAAACCATTTGTACGGTCCTAATATGTATGTGACGCCGGGTCAATGACGGATCGTAATTTTCGGTATGATCTAGACCCGGGGGGTACTCCCTTATGTGACCTTAACGGGGACGTGCGGCCCGACAGGGTATGGTTTTCAGGGTGTTTTGTCTTGAACGGGGTATCTATTTCATCACTTTCTGTCTTAAACAGGGTATCCCTACACGACCTAATGGCTTAAACAGATTGTGATTGCCATGCATTAAAATACAGTAAGAAACTAGTGTATTCTTATTTCATTCTAGTCTTAAACTGGGTGTGATTTTGGTTTAAATGTCTTTGAAAGGTCCTGAAAATTTTTTTTATTCTGTCTTAAACGGGATAGGGAAATCGGAGAATTGTGTCTTGAACAGGGTCAGGGCTTGAACGCCCGGGCCCCACATCCCTACTTAAGCATCTGTTGAGTAGCCCCCCCCCCCCCCCCCCCGGAATCTAGAATAACGTTACGCATCACGCGTACCTTTATATCCTTGTACGTTTTTCAATGTTTAGCTGTTTATATTTTTAAATGAAATTCAGGGGAAAACATTTGTTATTCACCTTCATTTGACTACAGAATCCGTTTCTACATTGATTGTTTTTCTATAGTAAACGTGAGACATCTTTATCTATCATTGCCCGCGAGGTCATAGACTGATTTAGTTGCCAAATTTTCGGTTAAACAAAACTAACCTTGAGGCACTCAGGTTAGCCTAAAAAACACTCCGGTTTGCCTAGAGAGCACTCCAGTTAGCCTAAATAGCACTTAGGTTAGCTTAATGGTTAGCAGTTTATGTTGGGGTTGTTCATGCCTCGCATGTATCGCATGTTTAGTTCATGCCTCGCACGTCTGGCTAGGCTTGCATATTGTAAACACTCCTCACGGCCCGAAAACAAAGAACGCGACCGAGAATTTAAAGAATTTGATAACACGACAGAAAACGTAACCCGTACCAGCCGAGTACAAAAAACGAGACCGAGAACAATAACTCCTGGCCCGAAGTCTTATCTCTTGGCCCATCACGACCCCAAAAAGAAAAAAGAATTTGATAATGCTACCAAAACCTTAACTCGGTCCGCCTTACGGCCCGAGTAAAAAGAATTTGATAAT